>NW_012267260.1:3824317-4025533 GCF_000151885.1 Dipodomys ordii
AAGGAAGGAAAGAGAGAAAGAAAGGAAGAAAGAAAGAGAAAAGGGAAGAAAGGGAGGGAGGGAGAGAGGGAGGAAGGAAGGGAGGGAGGGAAAGAGAAAGAAGGGAAGAGAGAAAGAAAGGAAGGAAGAAAGAAAGAAAGAAAGGAAGGAAGGAAGGAAGAAAAAAGAAAGAGAAAAAGGAAGGAAGGGAGGAGGAAAAGGAGGGAGGGAAGGAAGGAAAGAGAGAGAAAGAAAGAGAGAGGGAAAAGGGAAGAAAGGAAGGAAGGGAGGGAGGGAGAAAAGGAAGGAAGGAAGTAAAGAGAGAAAGAAAGAAAAAGAAAGAAAAAAAGAAGGAAGAGAGAGAAAAAAGGAAGGATGAAAGAAGAGAGAGAAAAAAGGAAGAGAAAAAAGAAGGAAGGGAGGAAGAAAAGGAGGGAGGGAAGGAAGGAAAGAGAGAGAAAGAAAGAAAGAAAGAAAGAGGGAAAAGGGAAGAAAGGAAGGACGGGAGGGAGGGAGAAAGGGAAGGAAGGAAAGAGAAAGAAAGAAAAAGAATGAAGAGAGAGAAAAAAGGAAGGAAGAAAGAAGAGAGAGAAAAAAGGAAGGAAGAAAGGAGAGAAAAAAAGGAAGGAAGGAAGGAAGGAAAGAAGGAAGGGAGGGAGGGAGGGAGGAAGAGAAGGAAGGAAGGAAGGAAAGAAAGAGAAAGAAGAAAGGAGGAAGGAAGGAAGAAAGAGAGAAAAAGGAAGGAAGGGAGGGAGAGAAGGAAGGAAGGAAGGAAAGAAAGAAAGAAAGGGAAAGAAAGAAAGGAAAGAAAGAAAGAAAAGAAGAAGAGAAGGAGGAAGGAGGAGGGAAGGAGGGAATGAAGGAAGGAAGGAAGGATGGAAAGAAGGAAGGAAGGAAAGAAAGACCTGTTATCCTGTTAAAAACAGGCAAAGATCCAAACATCTTACTGAGCTTTGGTCCAAACACAGCAATAGCATGGACTCTGCTTCTAAGTTCCTTTTAAGACACGTTGATGAAAACAAAGATCTCCAAAAGTAGAGTAAGCTGGAGGAGGATGGTGGAGGCCTCCCACATGTCTGCGCCACGGGAGGGGGTTAAGGACGAATGAGCAGAACCTCGGCGAGGCACAGACCAACTTGATGAATAATAGCGATTTCTAGCTAGCACTCATTTTAGAGATACAGAACCAGGCTGTTGTTACACAGAATTTCCTTCTAGAAGCCCTTTATGGACAGCAACTGTATCTCTCCTCTGCTGTCCAGGAAGATTTTCTTTCGGGTTTTTCTGATGCTGTTTTACCACTAGCTGTGCCATGTGTGGCTGGGGCATTCCCTTCAATGCTGGGAGGGGAGGATGGGGTCAGCCGTGGGTCTAGACGTCTTAACGTGTCTGACATAGCGCTGGGTCTGTGTTATGTTCAGGTGTTTCGACTCTTGTGCACTAATTCTTCCTCACTCTAGAATTTTCAGGAATTATATATATATATATATAATATCATCTATAATATATGAACAGAATAATATGAATATAATGAATTCCTCTGTAGGTATCCCATATTGCTTTAAATTGCTAGGTGAAATAATCAATTGGTTGTTGTTTGGGGTTTTTTTTTCTTCCACTCACCCAACAGGCACATAACAAAAGAAGAGAAGTCTCTTGACTTCATTAGCCCCTTGGCGGTTCCATGTCTTAGATTCCTAGCAGACTGCACGATTGTAAGTTCTATACCCACTTCCTGGGTGCGTTGTACACAGTAGCTGGTGGAGTCTGGTGAACGAACCGTCGGTCACGCAGGCTCTTGGCGGCCACCGTCCTTTGCCACCATCCCCAGAGTGGAGGCTGCCTGAAGGAGGCTTGCTTTCTCTGCCCAGCAACCACCTGGGAAGACTTGATCTTCAGGTGACAGTGTCCAGAGATATACAGCAGTTAGAGGGCAGACACTGGGTACTTTTTCTAGCACAAATATTTTGGACAGTAAAGGAAAGTTGCAGAGTCCTTGGCCTCACACTGAATATGATGCTTTTTCTACCCACCTCTTACAAGAAGCCTGGCAGTTTGAAGCTCACCCACTCTGGTACAAGACAATATCTAGCTTCAGTCCCATCTCAGCTGCTTACTGGCCTTGGAACCTACACCTGTTCCTCGTTTCTTGTTGCTACAGAATCCTCATCTTAAAATAATGACGTGTGATATTATGTGCATACAAAGGAGTCCCGCTTGGCTGTGCCGTAGCGTGTGCCTATATCCAAACAATACGCACAACTTCTGCTTGCCAATTTCACAGCAAGCCAAAGAGAACACATGAGTAAAAGTCATTGCAGTCACATGTCTATTTCCTCATGAAGTTGTTATGAAGTTTCATTGAGTCATTATTTGTCACACGCTTAGAACCTGGCTTGTCACGTAATTAGCCTTTAATAGTGGTGACAGTAGTTACTTTTGAAGTTGTACATGAGAGAATTACACATTGCTCTGCAGTGTAAGCTATTATGATTTGGGTCTTCTCTTGTGCTATGCTTCTAACAAAGAAAATCTCTCTGTCTATGGAAAGCATGTTCGCATCCTCGGGGTGACTGTCCTTGTGATTAGGTAACACTTTACTAGATAGAACTGGCCGCTTCTGTTTCCTTCCCCGCTGTACTATGAAGAAAATGTGGCATTTCTTCCATCACAGCCGGATGGGAACTTGTGAACCAGAAGTCAAGTGAATAAATCCAGCACTAACCAGCAGCAACCCCAATTCCCAGCAAAATCTGTATGGAAATGCTACCCCTTGGTGCCTAATGGTGCTTGCTGGGGATCTCTGCGTTCAGACCCCTGGACAATAGCGTTCTCGCATTGCTGAGGGCCCCCATCCACGTTTCTAAGGGCACAAGAAGATGATGGCAGCCGCCATGCTCCCTGCCTGCACCCACTGCTGTGTGATGGTTCTTTTGCCCAGGAGTGAGGCTGAGTCTTTGGAAGGTTGAGTTTCCTGCTTTATTCTCTTGGTGGTAGAGGGCAGAGTCCCTCCGAAAACCAATGAGGATCCTCGGATGTGCTTGGAGTGGGGGAGGGGTGGGGGGAGGTAGGAGGAGAAAGAATGAGAACTGGAAGAAAAAAAAAACAGCTACCCCTTAAAACTCAAATGAAATTTCAATGGAATGGCCTGAACTAGCAGTTTTAAGGAGCAAATGATGAGGTTCGGTGTGGAGGTTGAGAAATGCAATCATCACAGAAGGATTAAAATAAAGAGTGCAATGAACCTTCCTCCTTCTCCTCCTGTGCCCCGGCCCCCCCTCCCCTCCTCCTCGTGATAAATGCACAAATCTACATGGGTGCGCAGCATTCCAGAGGGTAATTATCCAGACTGTCTCGAACAAACAAAACAAGTGAAAATGTTATGTCCATGTTTAATGGAGACTTTGGAGTGGCTCAGTGAAGTGAAACCCATTCTGTTCTCGTCACGCTTTCCCATCCCCTGACCCCTCACACACGCAACCAATAAGAGGCCTCATTGGAAATTCAGTCGCTGTGGCTGAGATTTAATAACCAAACTGGCACCTGTCACTTTTTCTATATATCAGCTGCACTCGAATGCTTTAACCATTAAAAACAACTCATCTAGGGGGGGAAATATAAAGTGACGGGCCAGGAATATTTCCTCTTTGAGCATTACAATGAAGCCCCAAGAAAGTCATGAGGCATGTTGTTGCTAATTGTACAGAAAAAAAAGAAAAGCCAAGAAGTTCCTCCATTCCCGCTTTCTGTTTTTATCTACATGCCTTCATCTTGCGGTGACTGGACATGCGGGCCTTTGCGTGCTCCAGCAGCGATCTTTCTAGGATGAAGCTAAAACCCAGGGCGGGTGACATCTGAGTCTCCAAGGACAGAAGTGCTCTCATGTCTGGAGGTAAGGGAAGAAAAGGTCCCATGGGTTCTCAATTGTGAAATTGTGCAATGCTTATACACAATACCTGGGGAGGGAATAAACAGTAGTTCAGGAGAAACTTAGACTTAAAATTCATGGGTGGAAGCAGGCAAAAATACATGCAAACCAAAAATCCTCTCTGAGTCCCGGCATGGTGGTGTGTACCTGTAGTCACAGCCCTCAAGCGAGAGAGGCAGGAAGCCCAGAAAGCTTGTTGCAGTTTGGGCAGCATAAAGAGACCTTGTTTCTCTAAAAGATGAAAATATTCAGTAAATAGAAGTACATAGAATTACAAACCCATTCTCAAGTCTTATTTATCCAGGTCTCGTTGTACATTTTTTTAAGTAGGCCAGGCACAAAAATAGTTCCAGAAATGAACATTTTTGCAATTTTGTGATCATAAAGTTTGTTTTCTGCTATCACGTTCCATGCATGCTTCCATTGGAAGTTGGAAGGGATTTGTGGATAGCAAGTTAATCCAATCATCGTGCCGCTATGACACAAAACCTCAGAAATAGAACAAGTAAATAAATATGGCAGAGCTGTTTCCATAGAGGATCTCATATAGTGAGGTCCTTGCTTTCAAGGCTCTGTAAATGACCCAGTGAGGAAAAGCATCTAGTTATCATTCACTAGCGGAATCTAATTAGGACAAAGATCAACTCACGATGTACTAGGAATGCAGCTCAAAATGACAAACATTGTCTGGGACCAACCCATGGCCAGCTT
The DNA here is from genome assembly GCF_000151885.1 of Dipodomys ordii. Taxonomy (NCBI): domain Eukaryota; kingdom Metazoa; phylum Chordata; class Mammalia; order Rodentia; family Heteromyidae; genus Dipodomys; species Dipodomys ordii. Next base: position 3,828,936 of record NW_012267260.1, read on the forward strand.
TGCACTGAAATCATTTCCTCTATTATTGGGACTGAGACGAGGATGCTCATGTTTTCTGTTCTTATTCAACGAAACCCTGGTAATCCTTACCTCAGCAGTTTAATAAAGGTTGTTTAAATTACAAAGTAGGAAGTAAAATTACACCTGTTTGCAGATGACCTGAATTTATATGTAGAAAAGTACCGATAAAAACATTATTGAAAAACTATAAAACAGAGAAAACTTTCGTAGATTGGTAAGACACAAAATCAAAATCCGCCGAAAAAGCAGTCATTTTTATGCACCCTACCTCTCATCATAAGCAAAAATCAACCTCAAATGCATCAAAGGGCTGGATGTAATACCTAAAACTATGAGAGTACTAAAATAAAATAGTTTTTAGATTAGACTCCATAGTAGAGGTTAATAATGAAAATAAGGAAATAGGATTCTATCACATTAAGAAGCTTCTGCACAGAAAACAACAGTGAAGACAGTCCGCAGAATGTTGTGAAATATTCATAAAAGAAAAGGTTAATAACAAGATATATGTGTATATATAAACACATATATAAACACATATATACATATATAAACATATATACACATATATACACATATATATGTATGTATCCATATATATCAAAATATATGCACATGTGTGGACATAGACCCACACATATGGACATAAGAAGGCGAACACAAAGAAACAATTTCAGTTTTTAAAACATCAAGAAGCATATTAGCAGCTCACACTTGTCATCCTAGCTACTCAGGAGTCTAAGATCTGAGGATCATGGTTCAAAGCCAACCTGGGCAAGAACGTCCGTGAGACTCTTATCTCCAATAAACCACCAGAAAACCAGAAGTGATGCTGTGACTCAAGTGGTAGAGCGCTCACCTTGAGCTGAAGAGCTGAGGGAGAGCGTCCAGGCCCAGAGTTCAAGCCCCACGACCAACAACAAAAAAAGAGAAAACATTCTATATCATTACCCCCAAGGTATAAATCAGAACAACTGAGAGATATACCTCCTCCCAGTCAGGGAAGTCTCTTTTGCTATCCAGGCTCTAGATAAGAGGAAAGGTTTTTAAACACTGTTAGTAGAAATGTAAACTAGTACAGCCACTATGGAAACAGAGTGGGCCTTTCACAGAAAGCTTGGTGCTGTGTGTTCACGTCATTATACCAGCTGAAACAAACAAGCCACAGACAACACCCTCCCATAACCCCATCAAAAAAATTTAAAAGCTGATCTCACAGAGGAGGGTGGGAGAATAGTCACCAGAAAGTAGAAAGGGTAGGTGGGATTAGAAAGAAGTTACATAGAAGCAACAAAACATACTTTAACTAGAGGACGTTGTCTGGTGTTCAGTCTCAAAGGAGGGCTTCTGTATTGTGTGCTGGGTGTGATATGTTATACAATAACTAGAAGTGTCTGTAGGATTCCAACACCTAGAAAGCATGTTTGCGGAGATATAAATGTTAAGTCCCTCCTGCTTTGCGCGTCATTTACATGTATCAGACTACCAAACTATGCCCCTTAAATGCATGTCAAGACTGTGATGTGATTGAAAAGAAGGGGGGAGAAAAATGCATGAATACTTTAGAAGATTGTTTGAAAAAGATTTATAAATCAGCCAGGTGTAGTGCAACTAAGGTCTTCCCAGAGGGGTTAGAATTACTGCTTCACCCACATTTCATTTCTTTTTTAAAATATTTTATTATCTTTAAGTAGTTGTCCAAAGGAGCTGCCATCCAGCAAGGCAGTTCATGACACAGTGCATCTTGATCCACGTTACCCCTTTCCACAGTCCCGCCCACCAAAAGCATTTTTATGTGTACAAGGCACCTGTGTCATCTTCAGCCTCTTCACCCCCCCCCACCCCTCTCTTATGTTTCTCAGTTTTGTGGTGTATACGGTGAATTCTTGCCTGCATTCTCCCACCTCTTACTCCTCTCCCCTTGTGGGTACCGAGGTGAGACTGATAGTGATAACTTCATTCTGAGACTGGCCTCCAACTATTTCTTGTAGGTCATGAACACCAGAAAAAATAATTGAGAACCAAATCCACAGTGCTTCTTTCATAAAACTAAATATTTTACACATTTTAGAAAATTACTATATTAAGTAATAAAGAAAGGACCAGAAAAGCCACTCCTAACCTGGTGTACTCAGCTTTCTGTATTTTGCAGACAAAAGAATGTGGCTTTGCAAATGAGTAACTGCTTTGTAACCAGTTACAACTGCTTTGTAACCAGTCTATGTGTTTGTTGTGGGGGGGTAGGGGGAGGGGGGAGGAAGGAGGGGGGAAGGAAGAGGTAGAAATTTCAGCTAAACCTCCATTAATAGAGAAGACAGTCTCCTAATGCAGTAAGGATAAGAGTTAGGTTGTTGAATTCTCACAACAGAATATTATACACATCTGGTCTATTAAGCATATGGATCTTTGTTTAATCAATGACCCAGAATATAGACACTTCAGGCAAGAAATTCAAATTTTAATTGTCTCTGGTCCTGTACTTGCTGCAACCTTATTTGGCTAGAGAGGGTGTTTAACATAGATCCCGTAACTCACACGTTAGCAATTCTCTTCCTTCAAGGACACTTAGCTTCATATCTGTAGTGTTTTAATCCTCAGAAACAATGCTACTCATTTCAATTTCTAAAAAAAATAAGGATTCCCAAAATTAGCATGTAATGCTATGCCCCCTATTACCTAGAAACATAAAATTAAGGTCCATTGCATATGATTTCAGTGGATTAAAGCAAAATGATAAAGTGACTTTAGGTGTCTGCCTAGTCAACATGAGGATCTACTGGATCTGGCCCAGCTCACAGATTGCGCCTGATTTGTAGCTATCAAATGTGAATTTACTGCTTGCAATATTAGTAGTAGTTATTTTTTGCTTATAGCATAGCTAATCATATAGATATCATGGGTATTAAGATGGAAAGAGATATAAGATCAAAGATAACTAGAAAGTTCTATTCATTTATGCAATAAAGGAAATAGGCAGGTGTGCATTGACAAGTCATTTTAAAGTCATCAAAGACTGAAGGAATACTAGGAATGATGTAGATTTTCCTATTCTTGCTAAGACTTGCTTTATGTCCTAAAACATGATCTATTTCTGAGAAGGTTCCATAGCCTGTTTAGAAGAATGTGTATTGTGCAGCTCTTACATAAAACACCCTGTAGATATCTGTAAAAGTCGGTTTGGTTCGTAGTGTGATTTAATTCTGAGAATCCATTGCTGATAATTTTGGGGCTGGGTGACTTGTCTATTGGTGAGATTCGTGTGTTGAAGTCCCTCAGTGTTTTAGGTCCAAGAGTGTTTGTTTAATAAGTTTGGTGCATATATGTCATCTCCTCTTGATAGATTGTTTGCCCTTAAGTTTTCTTACTCAAGATTCGTGCTCTACCATTTGGGCCCTACATCCACTCCTGGCTTTTTTGGTGAATCATTGGCGATCACTGTCTCATAGTCTTTCCCGTCCAGGCTGGTTTTAAACTGTGATCTTCAGATACAGCCTCCTGAGTAGATAAGATTACAGAGGTGAGCCACCGTCACCCCGTTGGGTTAGTCTCTTTAACAGTCTGAAGCCTTTTCTGACCTCTTTTGATTTGAAGTCTACTTTTTCAGATGTGATTACAGCTACTCCTGTCGGCTTTAGGGTCCACCTATTTGACAGAACATGTATGGAATTGTGCAAGTATTTGGTGGGGTAGGCAAGGGAGGAAAAAGGTGTTAGTGAGTGAAAAGCACCAAAATATATTTCACCTTTGAATTCAGGCAGAGAAATGAAACTCACTGCAAGCTGTTGAAAATAGTGGGTAGTAGGGTAAGGAAAGCTACTAGGTGAGTAGGGCTAATCTGATTAAAGTCCATGTGTGCATATGTGCAATACCATGGTGAAACTCCTTTGAAATATCAGCATACACTGGAAAGTGAATGATGGGAATATAAAGCGGGTTGTATCTGGGATGGAGGTTCTAGCGGAAGGGGTGCTAGGTAGAGAGGGTAAAAGAGTGAGTATGGTCAAATTACTTGATGTGCATGTGTGCCAATGGAACACTGAACCTTGTGGAGATGTGTCTGGAAGAAGGAGGGAGGGAGGGAGGATGGGGAAGTGCTGGAGGAGTATATATGCTCCAGGTACATCCTATGCAATAGATGGGCGTGTCAAAACAAAATGCCCAGCCAGGCACCAGTGATTCGCGCCTGTAATCCTAGTTACTCAGGAGGCTGAGATCTGTGGATCATGGTTCAAAGCCAGACTAGGCAGGAAAGTCCGTGAGACTCTTGTCTCCAATAAACCACCAGAAAACTGGAAGTGGCGCTGTGGCTCAAGTGGTAAAGCACCAGTCTTGAGCTGAAGAGCTGAGGGATGGTGCCCAGGCCCAGAGTTCAAGCCCCACAACCAACAAAAGAAAAAAGACAGCAAAACAAAACAAAATGCCCTGTACTCCCAATTGATGCCAATAGCAAATATAAAATAAAGAATAAATAAATAACTAGAGAAAAAAAGAGGATTGAAAGAAACTGACTTAATTGTTTGAAGAAAAGATAAACTGTATCTACAAGAACATGTTGGACAGAGAGAGAGTTTAAATGTAAGTTAAGCATAAATTAACTCAGCATTGGAACACAAGTAGGAAAGAAAATATCCAGCACCTTATAAAGAAAAAGGTTCAATATCCTTGATATTAAATGCTAATCAGAAAAGGTCAAGAGAAGCTACCTAATAGAAAATAGAGAAAATGCCTGCATAATGTGAGAATGTGGGAAAGTAAACCATTCCCTGTAACAGGATTAGGAGAACTTTATTTATACCTCGTAACATATTCTAGATTATTTATAGCCACCATATTGGTAAAGCTAAAGGTAAGGAAGTGTTCCTCCTGGAGACAGAGAAGGAAGGAGAGGCAAGGGAAGATAAAGAGAATAAGAAGCTGTGTGTGTGTGTGAGAGAGAGAGAGAGAGAGAGAGACCACACATGTGCATGGGAACGTGTGTGTGTGTGTGTGTGTGTGTGTGTGTGTGTGTAAATAGATAAAGAGTTATATAGAAAACTGGCCCACTGGTCACAATAGCTACTAATACAGAAACAAGTAGGATATTGGGAATGAGTGTTGCTAGAAAAAAGAAAGCTTTAGCCTTTATCCTTCTCTAGTTTTACCTTTTCAGACAAGAGTGTCTTTGTACATAAATGCATAGGCATGTTTGTATCATGAAGATATATACACTCTTTCACCTTAGCCATGCTGCTAACATGTACTCACTTGATGAACAATTATTGACTTTTCTTATGCAAATTTTTAACTTTGCAAGTTTGTTGGGTGCAAATAATATAGCATATAATATGCAGGTTCTTCTTATTTCAGATCCCCTTATGGCTGATAAAGAGTTTAAACAATAGGGCACTATTTATACTACAGCAAGTTTATTAGGGAGGGGGTGGCTAGAAATGAACGGTGGACCCAGATGTGGCTCAAGGAAGGTGATGATTTACAAGCTTACAAGTAAAGTTGCCAGTGGTATAACCCCAGTGCAAATTTTAAGTGAAAATCTCTCTCTCAAGAAGCTCACTCTTGCAGACTTACTTGCATGCAAAGATTCCGGGCTGAGACCTCCTACCTGGCTGTCTCTTTGTTCCATAATTCAAATTACCCCACATGGAAAAGGTCTAAAAAGTGGTATAATGCCTTTCAAACTACTGATTGTAATTTTATTTTTAAAAATCTGTCCAAATAGAATACTCTGACTTACCTCCTTTACCATAATGTAGTTACGGTTTGTTTGGGGGGTGAGTGGTGTTTGGAAGAGATGCCCTTGTTTCCCCCACTTAAAAATCCACAGGCTTGCTCCAATGGTGTCTCTTGTTTAGAGACAAGTAGCGTGTGTAAGTGTCATTCAGTAATTCCTGCCTGGCTTTTAGGTATCCAGTTACATGGACAAAACTACAGAGTATTTAATTTAGGCAGTAGGGGCAGCATCAAAGGCCATGGAGAAATACACATGAAAAATCAGGAAATAATGAGTAGAATGCATACCTTTGTTTAGTTCCTAAGGCTCTAATACTGTGTTGAAGTTACATGATCTTGTATTTATACACTATTTGGGTTTAAAGTTGGTATATTATAATGAATAATTTAATAAAGCTACAGCCTAAATGCAGAGGGGAAAAAAATTCCAAAATGTAATTACAACCTTGTGAAACGCCTTCAACAACAGCAAGAAGTCTTAAGGGCAAGTGAGTTTTAATAGATTCAATGACTAGCGTATCATAATAATTCAAATTTGATTTTCTTTTTTACTCTGCCTTCCCAACCTCAAAAATATTGCTCATTGTTTCATTAAGGATTATAAATGCTGAATTCTGATGGTACAATAATATTGTAAATTTGAGTTTAGCATTCATTTCTATTCCTAGTCTTTGTGTATCACCTCCTACTTTTCTCCAAGTTGAGATTATCTTTTATATCTAGAGATGCCGTAAAAAAGCTGGTAGAAAGCAAAAATATATTAGATATAATAAAACTATATAATAATGGCCCAGCAACTGAGCATCTTAGATAGCTCATTTTTGTAAATACATAATTAAACCTCACACATGTCTACCTAGGTTGAAAATCTTTTAGAAGTACATCCATTCTTCCTCTTAATCTGTATAGTTAAAATTTCTTGAATTGGGAGGAATATTCCTTCTTTTAGAGGAATATGTGTTATATGCCATGGGGAGGGGGGGGAGAGAAATCACAGTGGGCACAGCATAGGTTTACCAATTTTTTGTTTGTTTGTCCATGGTGGGTCTTGAACTCTGGGCCTGGACCCTGTCCCTGAGCTCTTCAGTTCAAGGTGAGTGCTCTGCCACTTGAGCCACTTCCGGTTTTCTGGTGGTTCATTGGAGATAAGACTTTCACGGACTTTCCTGCCCAGGCTGGCTTTGAACTACAATCTTCAAAACTCAGCCTCCTCAGTAGCTAGGATGACAGGCGTGAGCCACTGGTGCCCGGCTACTAATTAATTTTTTAAAAGAGAGGAGGGAGTTAGTCCCTGGTAGCTCATACCCATAATGCTGGCTACTCAGGAGGCTGAAATCTCAAGATTGTGGTTCGAACCTCTCCCAGGCAGTCAAATCTGCAAAACTCTTGTAAACATCACAACACTGAAGGACAGGACGAGGTGCTGAGTGTAAGCCCCTGTGCCCATACACAAAAGGGGGAGAGGGTGGTAGAAGAATATGTGTGCTAATCACATCAAAATGCAATGTATAGTCGTGTACCTTTTAAAGAACATGTTCAAGTGGCAGGTAGGCATCTCACACGCTAGTTTCTGTTATGATTCAACAATTATTCTTGAAAAGCAGATTGCTGCGTGCAGCGGGCACCTGGCTGGTGCGGGGTTTGGGCCTTCCACATCCTCCCTTGTTTCTGCTTCTTCAGACCCACCTGAGTGTGGCGTTCCCACATCAATTCTTCACAGATTGCTGTGGTGCTCAGACCAACCGCTCCAAAACCCTGTGTGCTTTCTGGTACATTGATTCTAGGGCTGACCCGCTATTTAACTCCTTGGCAGGTGTGAAGTCAACTTTAGTCAATGAAGATTTCCACTCTTTCCTTGTCCAGGAGCCATCTGTAATTCCCAGTGTTCAAGGGGGCACCCCTTCACACACGGGTGGGTGGGCACACACACACACACACACACACACACACACACACCCCTTCCCTCAGCCACTGCTCGACCCTTTGGCTGTGAGCTGGCTTTTCTGCACAGATCTTGCTGCACCCTTGTTCTGGAGCCTGCAGCTCTATCTCAGGCAACCCTGATGTAACTGGGCCCCTTCTCTTCTTGCAGTGTCAGAAGCTGCTTCTTCATGCTCTCAGGCTTCTGGAAGAATCTTCACTGCTAGCGTGGGACACTGGGAGACTTTCTCCAGGGCATTTTTCTATAGAAGCAGTCATGTGTGATTTTTTTCCCTTTCACAGAATGTTAAAGACCAGGCAGAGGGTAGAGTTTTGATAACTCTGCAAACGTTATTCTGGGCATCAGGATCTCACACGTGTTTGGGGTCCGTTCAACATCCACTTCCTAAGCGCCCCTAGCCGGTGGGGTTGAGGCCCTGGTGCAGCCATCTTGTCTCTCCTGACTACCACCTCACAAGGAGCTTCTCTAGTGTGGAGGGGGTAAGTCCATTTTGTTAGGCAGTACTGGGCCTTGAACCCAGAGCTTTGTGCTTGGGTGGCAAGCCCACCACCACGGCCCCAGCACTTTCTGTTCTTGGCTTGTTTTTCAGGTACAGTTCCCTGCTTTGTTCACAGGGAAGTCTTGAACTGCCATCCTCCAGGGTAGCAGAGCTCAGAGCACGCACCATGATGGCTCGCTTCTGAGCTGTCTTTCCTCTACTTTCCTCCCTCTTGGCATCTTTCCAGATTTTTCTCTCTCCTTTCGGCTCTCCTCTCCCTCCCCCATCTCCTCGTGCCCTCTGAGTTACCGCCAGCCTGGCCCACCCTGAGACTTCTGCATCTCACAGCCTGCGATCTGCTTGCGACTCACATCAGGTCCTGGCACAGATTTTCTGAACTTGACCTCGGAGCTGACCTCCGAGTCCCGGTGGGGATGGGTTCGAGGGTGTTGACGTCATGAAAATGAATTTGCGCATGGAACTTGGAAGTGGCCTGGACGGACAGGTGGAGAGGGACGGCGGGTAGGAGCATGTTGACCTCACTGGGCGAAGGGCCCCACCGTCCTTATACCAAAAACAGAATGTGGTGGTCTGGGTATGACATTCTCTCTCCAAAACACTCTTGTTCAGAAGGCTCGGTCTCCTCCTGGTGACACTATTAAGGGGGATGGGAAAAGTGTAGGGCGACGGAGGAAGGTCACCGAGGACCCTGCCTCCTTTGCGGGCATTGTCCCCCGTGTCCTCATCCACAGGACGGGAACTGCCCCACCGGGCCTTCTCCCTCAGGAGGAACCAGAACCTCGGGAAATGGCTCACCACATGTTGCTCTCTCAGGGACAGACACAGGAAGCAAGGTGTGGAAAACAACACACTTTTCCCCGAAGTCCACAGCCAGTGATCTGCAAAGGCCAGCTTCCGAGTGCGAGGGTTTGTTCCCAGCACCTGTAACTCCAACTCCTCCAACCAATACGATGAACGTGGACGGCCATGAAACACACCCCTCTCTGAAATGTCAGACTTCAAAGAACCATCGAGAGTTTCACCACTGAATTTTAATTAGAGGTGAGAAAGATAAAATCCCCACACCAACAATATCTGATTATAACTAAAATGTAAATAACATGCCTACTGAAATAGGCGATAGAGCCCTTTGCTCGCATGGATTCGGGGAGCTATTTTTGATAAAGCCAATCAAAGATGTATGGATTAATCTTTCCTGGAAATACATCTAAGCTTATTTTTCTTTGTTTTTTCTTTTAAGAAAGATAAAGTGGTTACTTCATATGCCAAGTAAGTTCGGAAATTGTTTTGAACTGTTCTAAATAATCTAAACATTCCAACTGTAATCTTCTGTACATCACCTTCACCATAACAATAATTACATTTATTTATTTAACCAAAATGTGTCATGCCTTGTCTGCCTCACAGCTATGGGAGAGAAGCAGAGAGGATGAGACAGGACTGTGACCATAAAGGGAAGTGCTACAGTCCAAGTCCGTCCCGAGTACAGATAGAACATTAAAAGGCTAAACAGTATTGTAAATACTAGAAGTGTAAGACTGGTTTCAGCATATGTGAATGTATCTTATGGTAAGGAGATAAATACGTGGCATAATCATCTGTCAGCAATTTCACATCTCCTAAAAGTCAACGAATTATTAAAAAGAGCCTCGGCTGGATTGACTAGCAATTAAGTGGTTTATTTTTAATTACGCTTAGTTGAGACTTTCTATAATTAGGAAAGCTATCAAAACACATTAGGTAAAGTTGAGTAATTAGTCATTTTTTTCTGAAAAAAAATATTGCTTTCAATTCCAGGAGATGAAGTCTGTTAAAAAAAAATATAGATTCATGCTTCGCATGACTCACTTGTAGAACACTGATACCACACTCATGCGGCCGTAAGTTCAAGTCCCTACACTGCTCACCCCCACACACAAAGAACAAAGTGTAAATTTGGGAGAGGTGGGCATCCAAAGAATGGAAGACTTGATGGACTCAATTTCCAAAATAATTGATGTACTGGAGGTGTGGCTCAAGCGGTAGAGCACCAGGCAAGCAAACATGCAGCCCTGAGTTCAAACCCAAGTACAACCAAAACAGAGCCTGCCTGGATTTATCTTACCCTTATGAGTAAATAAGGAGAGCAAAAGATTGGTCACATGTCACACAACAAGCCTCCAGGATGAAAAGTAAAATCAGCAAGGAAGAGGTACATCAATATTACATAAAAGCATGGCGGAGAAGCAAAACCAGGCTGGCAACTGACTGGACAGAATGAAGTGAGGCAGCCTGCACTGTGTGTGTCCCGTGGACTGACAGGCGTACGTGTGAAAATCTGAAAGCCATTCAGTCACCCCCCCCCCCAGAGCAGTGACCGAGAAACAACATGGAGATGACAGAGCGAGGCTTGCCTGGCTTGCTTGAAAGTAGATGCTTTCTTGGTGTCTGGAGTCATGGGGTGACATGCAGGCCTCCCAGAGCCCGGCCCTCTCAGATTATCTTTAAGACCCGTCTTGGTGGGGTCTTTTATAGCTCTAAAGGGAACTGAGACTCCTCCTTGACAGAGTAGGTAGGGAGTTGGGTTGGTGTTGTTTTTCTCCTTCAAGTGGGAATGTATCTGCCTGGTGTAGAGTCAGATGTCTCCTCTCCTGCTCTATCTTCTTTCTCTCTCTTCCCCTTCCTGTCTCTCCTCCTCCCTTCCCTCCCTTCCTCCCTCCCTCTCTCTCTTTCCCTCCCTCCCTCCACCCCTCTCTCTATTCACTTACTAGTACCCTAAATAATCACTACTCTGCCCAGAAGGATAAGAATGGTCTTTGCTGGTATACTGGTCCCCTATGTTTAATTACCTTAGGGCAGTGTTTTCATACTATAGGCCAGGCGACTATGAAAATGGTGACTGGTCACCCTCTAAGCCAAGCTTATGGTAGGCTCCCCCTGAACGCCCCCCCCCCGCATTCCATTCCACCCATGTCTTCTGTCTTCCCAGCACCTCCCTTCCCGGACCATCAGCGTGCGACTCAAAGCCTGTTGTACGGAGAGTCTCTGTGTTCCCTTCGCTCTCCGTACACCCCCTTGCTTAGCCTGTTCTGAAGTTAGTGTTGAGTCAGACCCACCTGCTAGAGGCTTCGATGCGTAGGGGATACCCGCCGGAACTTTCCAGAGTGCCCCCCCTCCCTGAAATGCCAACCATGGCGTATTTCTCCTCAGTTACTCGAAAGCTGGTTTCTGACACTGTCACGGAATTCTTCAGACGGCAGGAAGTCAAGTCATTGCCTCCGTATCTCACCAAAAACAAAACAAAACTAGGATTAGAATCTGAATCCCTGACTCCTGAACCCTCAGACTGGCTCCCGTAAGACACTTTGTCTCTGATCTCTTCCCTTTGCCCAGCGTATCTCTATAAAATCCCAGGTCCCTTTAACCCTCCTGTTATCACGGATCGATTCCCCGTGTCTGGCTGCCCTTATCTCCGAGGCCCTGATAGCTTTAGCTGATGTGGCACTTCCTGGCTGACCTCGTCCTCACTCAAACACACTGACACCCAGCCCCGGCCAGGGTTTATTTCCTTCTCCATCTTTCTCTTTCTGAGGGACTGCAATGGAGGAAGTGGCAGTTATGACTGCTGCTCTGGCCTCTACCACCCTCGTGGGTTCTAATATTGTCTCTTGTACTTACTCCATTCCTTAGTATGCTTCCCAGAGTTCACTTCTCTGGACTGTTGTATTCCGTTTTCTCATTTTCACTCTGCAGTGTACATACACATCAACACATGGGCGATCCTATGAAACCTGCCTCTTGTTTTCCTATTTTCAATCAATCTCACCTGTTCATAAGCAGGAGATCTAACACCATTTCTTCCTCCATGACATTAGCCACGCTTGGTAACAGAAAGTCAGCGTTCTCCAGTTCAGTGACTCCTTTCATCCTGTGGTCTTCACCAGCAGGTGTCTGTGGAGTCTACCTCCCCTTGGAGTGTACCCCTTATTGGCGTTCCCCCTGTCCTCGGCAGCTGGCTTTCCACTTACCTGCGCTGTTCGTGCCTGAGGACAGATGCCCATTGCCCTGCCTTTGCTTGCTTTCTCTGCCTTTCTTTCTCATTCTCCACAGCCTAGAACACCCCATGCATTGCCACCTTCTCTCTGCTTAGGTTAATTTGTAGAACACGTGAAAAAAAATCTCAGAAAATGAAATCACTCACACGGTATCTCCTGTCGAGGAATTTTTGAAGAAGAAGGTAGAAGGATGGAGTTGGTGAGGGTGGTTAGAAAGGGAAGACAGGATCGCCTTCTTATCGTTATCAATATGCTCTTGATTTCAAATCCCACAATACCCAGCCAGAGCTAGCGCTCCTTGAGCTGACAATTGATGGATTTAGCATCCTAACCCCTCCAAGCAGAGCAGAAAAAGCTTTGTCCTGTGAAGTAGGGCTGAGTTTCCACGATGCTGGGCTGAGAGTGGACACTGGAGCCCTGTGATCTTCCTAAGCAACACAGCACGGCCAAGTTGTACTTTCCACCACTGTCCCAGATCTGCTCTTCTTTTAGCAGTGTTAATTTCCAAACTCAGAGCTGAGCAAGTATACAGGATGAAACTAAGACTCAGAGCTGACAGCCCGGTGTACTCTATCTAGTCACCGATAATAATGAGAACAGTGTTTCCCAAAAGGAATTCCTCTGGAAATAGAATCCATTTGATCTATCATAAAATGGAGTGACCAAGGATCCATCCTTTGTATCAATCCTGTATAAAATGTCTTTTACCCAGCTAGTTTGCCCTCAGTTTGCTCATCTGTAAATAGGTTACCACAGCAATGGGTCATTTAATTACAGAGATTGCATGTTTGGAATGCTCAGAGAGATTCCTCGGCCCTAAGAGACATTTCAATAATATTATCTGTCACTACATGCTCTCAGAATCTAAGATGGTATTAATGCTTAAAAAATGTCCAATCTATGTCATTAATTGAAGGAACTTTTTGAATCTCATTTTCGTGACAGTATGTTCATTTTCTATTTATGAGAGAAGTCAAGAACTGACTACATTTAGAAGAGTCGAACGAAAATAGGCGACATCACTTTCCCAGAATCATATTCTGCCTTAGGACATTCTGCTGCCAGCCGAGTTTCTACAGATTGTGATAATTCCCTGTTTAACAGGATAAAGTCAGAGAAGTTTAGAACTGGAAGGTATCAACCTGAAATTTATCGTGTTCCTACGGGGTTGCATGAAAACCTTAGCTGTGTTTTAAGAATGATTCCTTCTACGTTGCTACAAACGAGTCGAGCCTTCTTATTACTTGCCAAGAACAACTAGCCAGAAAGCCAGGCTATACTAAATGACACGATGCCCTGTGCCAAGCTGTCCAAGAGGCGAGAGTACTTCACTTTCTCAACACCATGATCCCAAACAAGGAAACCTCTGGGAAGGACCTGCCTGGGTGCCACGCTCCCAGTACAGTTATGTACTCCGTCATCAAATATCCGCAAGATGCCTTTCCTGGCGATTCAGGTAGAAGCTCGCATGGTGTAGAGATGCCTCATATATACATATATATAATATTTATATTTCATATCTATATTTCACATTTCATATATATGTGAATGAAATGTGTGGCTTTGGGAAAAGGGAGTTCACGCTCTCTGTAGCTATACAGGGGTAAGAATGTATTACAAAGAATTCAGTCCTCTTCTTGAGTTCCTTCCTCTACGGAGGAAGCTGTAGGAGCCAGCCCCCATGAACAAGAACCGAAAACTAAAACACTTCCCCCCAAGAGGTTGTATTCTGTGGAGAAACCATTGATTATAGAAGCCTGTTTCTAAAAGAGGCAATAGTCCAGGAAATAGCTGAGCACTTGTCTCATGGTTGTGGTTGGGAGATTCTGCAGTTGGTCTAGGATGAAGGGTAAGATGCTGGTGAACTCGAAGTCACACCAGACATTCTTCTACCTATGTGGGAGGCAGGTATCAGAAGATCAGGGTTCAAGGCCAGCCCAGATAGAAAAATTCATGAGATTCCCTTCTCCATCCATAGCTGGGCATGATGACACATGCTTGTTTTCCTAGCTATGTGGGAAGCTGTGATAAGGGCTCTTAGTAACAAGCCAGCTGAGGAAGAAAAGACTTCATGACTCCATCTCAACAAAGAGAAGCTGAATGCTATGGGTGGGAAAGTGGTAAGGGGCTGTGATTCCAGCAAAGATGAGAAAACTAACACAGGTACATCACAGCTCCATTGCAGAGTAAGAATCTATCTGAAAAAACAAATGAGCCTCAGGGCTAGAGGCCTGGCTCAAGTGGTAGAATGCCAGCCTTGCAAGCATGAGGCCCTAGGTTCAAACCCCGGTACTGCCAAGAAAGAAAAAACAATGCACAGTGAAGTTTTCTCCCCTCAGAGCAGGGCCCCAGCTCCAAAGCCTGTTTTCCACTGTGTTCACCTCCAACTGCTGCAGGATAGGCAGCTGCAAATGAAGATGATCGCCCTCTGGAAACGGCTCCAAGAAAAGGTATGAGATTACGAATTAATAGACAAGTCACACATCAGCAAATGTCTATAGTTCTCTGTTCATATAGCAAGGGAATGCAAGCAGAGGTCAACTAGGAATTCAATAAAGGGAATACGTACTGAAATACAAATCTGTGAAGTAACAGATCCCACAGGCAGTTTTGAAGATGCTCATTTCAAAACGTTCACCTATGCTATGCATTCTCTGGCCTGCCAAAAAGAAGATAAGTGAAGTATTGAATCATACCTCAGAGTTTTCTTTCCCACCCACCCATTAGGCCTCTTATGTACCGACTTAGATGGGAGATAGCAGAAGGAGATTAGAGGTTCAACCCATTCACCAGAGACGTAATCAGTTCCCAAATCTTTTCTTTGCAAAATCCGAGATAGGTAGATGCCAAATATCAACAACTTTTCAGCCTTTCTCCACTTTGAGGTCAGTTAAGATTTAAGCTCAGAGATGATAAAAGCTTTTGCTTTCTTGTTTTCTTTTTCTTTCTTTCTTTCTTTCTTTCTTTCTTTCTTTCTTTCTTTCTTTCTTTCTTTCTTTCTTTCTTTCTTTCTTTCTTTCTTTCTTTCTTTCTTTCTTTCTTTCTTTCTTTCTTTCTTCCTTCCTTCCTTCCTTCCTTCCTTCCTTTCTTTCTAAAGTAGAGGTTTGCATTTCTCAACCTTGGCACTACAGAGATTTGGTGCTGGATAATGTTTTGTTATTGTAGAGCACTGTGGGATCTCTGAGAGTGTTTCTAGACTCTACCTATAGATGCCAGTAGTGTGCACGCACGCATGCACGCACACACACACACACACACACACACACACACACCTGGGCAGAGACAAACAAACCCTTCTCCAGCCATTGCCAAATATCCATGGGAGATTCTCCAAGATAACAACCCCTGGCTTGGTAGGTCTTTTATTTTCATAACACTTGTGATTTTTTAGGAAACATCCTACCAGAATTAACATGAATTATATGTGAGTGGCTCTCTTTATTTTGCTTCTTGTGTTTGTCTCAATCTCTTTCTCTTTCCCTGTACAGACGCGCGCGCGCACACACACACACACACACACACACACACACACACACACACACAAGCCTTTTATCTTCCAAGGCAATGTGAGAAAGATGAAAAGGAGCCTCTGGATTTGTGCTGTCCCATTGCCTCTTAAGCCTTTCCAAACATATAATTCAGGAAATAAAGAGTTAAAAAAAAGAGTAACATAACTTGCCAACTTGCTGTTACCTACTCATTGCTAGTAGTGCTTGGCAGTCATTTTAGCCAAAATAACAATTTTAAAGCCAAAATAAAAAAAAGAAAGAAAAGAAAAGAAAAGAAAACCAAATGACTCCCTTATGTAGTTAGCACTTTGCAGTCCAGTGCAGAACATTGTCTTCTTTATGAGCTGTGTGCCATAAAAGAAGTATATAGAAAGATGTTTAATGTGTTGTCAAGACTACAATTCTTAGCGCATTATATATGAAGCAGTCCTATAGCCAAAGAGCTGAAGCTTGTGTTTGCCCTTAAAGGCGATGCAGTCACATAATAGAGAGCCTCAGAGCTAGGGTTTGCTGTACTTTGGGAATTAATCACATAAACTATAAATTGGGTTCAACAGGCTGGCTTGGTAAACAGGCACAGCTAATGAGGACACTACGAGATCTTATAAGAGAGCTCGCTGCCCCAGGACAAATCGTCCTGTTGCACCTGATGGAAACTAGAAGACATCAAAGCAGAAAGGATTAGTGCTCTCAGTATTGAGAAATGACCGGGGGGGATTCACCAACGTATTACCCACATCCAAGCTAATCCTGTTATCTGCAAAACAGAACTGTGTGGAGGAACTGCTGCCACCCCAGCTTGCAGAAGGATAATTTTGTGTTTATGTGGACAAAAAGTGCAGGAAATTTTCCCTCTGACTAGGAAAACTAGAAGATGATTAGTATTTTTAAAGGTTTAATATTTTCCCTCTCCCTATCTATGTGGCTGCATGCATGAAGAAACACAGGGTCACAAAGCGTGTGTGTGTGTGTGTGTGTGTGTGTGTGTATGTGTGTGTATGAGAGAGAGAGGGAGAGAGAGAGAGGTGTTGTGGACATGGGGGTTGGACAGAAGGCTGCAGGGAAGCAGCAACTGTGATTTTCCATCACTCCTGCTTGTGTGTGAAGTGGATATCAAGGGAAGAGGTGACACGCCGTGTTGATAATTAAATCTGTGCTAATTTCAAACAGACTGGATGGACTGTCTCAATGCAGGTGGATGGGCATTGTATTGGTAGGAGGGAGGGAGAGAGAGAGAGAGAGAGAGGGAAATAGCTAGGCCATTCCGCTGCCCTTTTTCCACACCAGCCACCAGTCCAGGACCTTGCTTTCCAGGGAGACATACACCCAACCCACAGGCCTTTGCCCAGAGGGCAGCAGGGCCCCTCGGCTCACCTCCCATCTGCCTTGGGAAAGATGTCTTCCTGGCCTAGAACTGATGTTCAGTCGCAGCTTGTTCATGCAACTGAGTGTCCTATTATTTGGGGATGAGCCAGAGTTTATCTCCAGCCTCTCATGACTGTGTAGGCAAGGCTTGAGATGCAAGCTGGGCTCAGCCACTGATGGGCCTCCACAGCCCAGGGGAACCCCCTCTCCCCTTTTTGTTCTCTTTGTCTTGGTGAGTGAATGATAATATGGCTATGGGTCAGAGGTGAGCCAGGCTCTCCTGCCCCTCTGTAGGGCCAATGACCGCATCCGACCAACACAGGAATGTTCAACTAGCACACCCTGCTTTCTGACATTAATTTATATCCAGAATGAGGCCTGAAGTCGACCTTTTCTCTTACAAACATCAAATGAAAGCAGAGAAGGAAATTAAATAAAATCATCATCATTATGATCAACAACAACAACAACAAAAATCCCTGGGAAGTCTTAGTTGTGCTGTTTGCCTAAAAAAAAAAAAAAAACAGCAGAAGACAACAGACCTCTGAAAGGATGAGAAAGGAAAGCAATGCCCATCTGGAGTTCCCTGTATCCATTCCTCGAGGGCTTTCTGTTGTTGCTTCCACCTGACTGTCCATCCATTCACATGCCCCAGACATCCCTCCCACCATCATCCAGCCCACCCTCCTTCCCCCTTTGCCCTTCACTTCTATGAGTGCTGCTCTTCTTCTCTTTGCTTCCATCTCTAGTCTACACGTCCCTTTTCTATCTCATGGGAGTATCCTTTCTGTCTCTGTCTGTCTATCTCTCTCTCTCTTTCTCTCAATTCTTCCCTCTTTCTTAAAATTGCAGTTATTGTTCTTTTCTAATAGTCCCCTTTTGTTCTGTTTTTATACCCTGGTCCCTAACTCATTCTGCCAGTGTCTTCCTCGACATGAGCATTCCAGGAGATCCGTTTCACCTCATCTGAGAGTGCCAGCTCTATGTCCCACTCTTCCCTCAACCCCGTGGAGTCAGTTATCCCCACGCTTTGCCTTGACAAGCATCTTGATTCAGCTGTCCCTAACATTACCCATAAATGACGGACCTCCTCAAAATGTCTTCTCCATCGATTGACTGTTGTGACTCTTGTCATTAGGATTCTTGTTTCCTTTCTTACCCTGTGCTGTTACCCAGCTCCGGTTCCTTCCCGGCGATCCTTACTCCACTTTTGCATAAAATGTATAGCTAGCACGTGTTATCCCACATGCCGGCCTCACCAGAAATCTCAGCCCTTGAGTCCAATCGCTTACAAGTTACATAACCTTTCTGAAAAAAAATTTATTTTTAGCCAACCAAAGGATCACCATATTATTCAGACACAGAACTAATGGAATATAGAGCAACGTATACAAAAGGAGATTTGTTCTCACGTTGAGTAATGGGATTGTAGGGTCTGAGAAGGCCTCATGCTCACTGACTGTAAGTAAAAGAACCAGGAAAGGCAGGAGTGTCATTCCAGTGAACGGGTGGGGTTCTGAGCGTGTAGGGAGCCCATGGTGTAAGTCTCTCAGAGAGACCAGTGCATGTCCCAGCTCAGGAAGGGTGACTTCATCCAGTTCCTCACTCAATGGATCTAGGCCCTAAATCCATTGGCTGGCACTGATGATGATGAGCGGTCTTCTGCTTCTTGTTAATCTCTGCAGAAATATCCCCACAGACATACTCAGAAATTACATTTAGTGTCTACCTGCGCATGCCTTGGTTAATTCAAGCGCACATAAGAATAACCTCCGCACCCCTTATCTCCTGGAGGCTTACAAGTGTGCTACGGGGAAGGTACCGAGATCAAGGTGCCCTCAGCTGGTTCCTTACTTGTTTGTCGACAATCCGCATTCTCTCTTCACACTGTTCTCCTAGGGTGTTTCTTCTTAGAACAAGGCTCTCTTCTCCATCTTTAGGAGCCGGTGGAATTCTGTCCTCCTTCCTGATACCTCAACAGTTCCTCCCATCTGTCCAGCATCGCTCCTTTCCCTCCAAGTTACTCCAAGTTTCTCCCTTGTGGACTCCGTATCCCTCAGTCTGCTAAGCAGCCAGGATGCCGACAGGGCCCTCCTTTCCTCTGCAGAAAAGAATGTGAAGAGCAGAGCCATCCCATGTGGGATCCTCACAGCATCAGCTGGTGATTTCTAACTGAGGCAGAAGAAAACTCCGGGAGTCTTCTATTGCTTTAAAAATTTTGAAATTGTATTACTCTTTGTGATCCAGCAACATTGCAAGAAATCTAAGGCCAAGTTATGTATAACAGGCCAAAATATCACACACATGTGCGTGTGTATGTGTGTGTGTGTATATATATACACACACACACATGCACACACATTGACAAAGGGCATAATGTAGAAAGTTAAAGCTTGAAAAATTAATTTGAACTTAATCATCATAAAAAGATTAATCACTCGGAGACCTGTGAGCCTCTGTCACAAGTATCTTTAAGTGATTTGGAAATTCCTCCTTTTAAGATCTTTAAACAAAAGGAGAAAGTTGTCTGGTTTAAAGGGACCACGGCCTGGAGGCAGGGGCAGATTGGCTGTTTCAGGGCATTCATCTCAACACGATAATCCTATGATTATATCACTTAGATCCTTGGAATGGAGAGAGAAGGCAGCTTGAAAAGGAGTCATAAATCATCTTCTCTGGGCACACAAATCCTAGCCCTGTCACCCATCACCTCTGTCCACGTTCAGTATGTCATTCCAGCCTGACCTGGAGGTCTCATACATGCAGGTTGTCTAGCTGTCTAGAAACCATACATGTTAGAAGAGCATATGTTTTGGAATTTGCTGGACATGGGTTCTAGCTGACTTCACAATCTGATTAATTTTCCTGAGTATCTTTTTCCTTATTTTGTAGTAGGGAGCAATCATCCCCAAAGGTTCAAGGATGATTAGGTGAAATAATCCAACAAGCGATCTTACCCTCATCAGGAAAAGGTCTGTGTCTGATCAGATAGAGTTTTTGTATATCCCAGAGCTGGCTTGATTTTGAACAAGTTATTTTAGTCCTACACTGTCTCTCAAAGCATCCAAGATGGAAAGGGGGGTGAGTTGGTAGATTCTTCTTTTAGACAAGTCATACCCGTTTGGGTCCAATTTCCCAGTACCTGGGTTTGAATCCTGCCACTAACAAATTACCAACGCAGGCATACGTAAGATCCTGAGTCTTGCTACATTCAGTTTCTGCATCTGTAAAATAGTGATAATTTGTAGAACCCGCAACATAGGGTCTACAGGGTCTAAATTAATCAATGTAAGTAAAACAGCTGGGAAAATAATGAATGGTTCATTTTAGCTATAACTCATGGGCTTCCATTTAGTTGCAGTAGCTACAGCAAAGCCTGTGTGAAAACTTGAACCTCAGTAATTTGAAATTCCTAGGAATTTATGTCCTCATAAAGAAAATTATATTCTAGAAGTAATTTTATTAATTCCAGGGTAGTCAAGTGAATTTTGATCCATTGTGAGTCTAGTAAATAATTTGGGGTTTGTTTGCTTGCTTGATGCCAGTCCTGGGGTTTGAACTCAGAGCCTGGGCCTCCTGCTGCTCTGTTGCTTGAGTCAGAGTTCCACTTTCAGCTTTCTGCTGGTTAATTAGACATGAGAGTCTCATGGACTTTCCAGCCTGGGTTGGCTTTGGATTGCAATTCTCAGATCTCAACCTCGCCAGTAGCGGGGACTACAGGCATGAGCCACCAGTGCCTGGCTTAGTAAATAGTTTTGAAAAGGGGCTCGCTGTTGATTTCCGTGATATCGGCGATGAAATTGTGCTCGGGCTGGGGGAAGGAGGAGGGGCCGTCGCACAGAGGCCACGGCAGAGGTGACGTTCATATCTCAGAAGCTCGGGGGGCCTCTGAGGGAAAGTGGCGTGACCAAGGAGCCAGGTCCCGTGGCTCAGTAAAAAACTCTGTCAAAAAAGTCCTGCCGAAAGCTCTATTCCCTGGAAAAGGGAGCACGCACTTGCGCTTTGCAATCCATGGGTGGGCCACAAGAGGCATCTGTGGGACGTGGCCGTGTACATAGAGCAACGGCCTCATTTGCAGATAGGAAATCACCGCTGCCCTCTGCTCCCCGGAGTACAACTTGAATGCTGGGGAAATTTCCTCAGGTCACAGGCCGAGAGGCCAAGTCGACGTGGTGGCTTCTCTCCAGCCTCCAAAGTGACCACAGCCACCTGTGCCCCTGGCTTCAGCGGCTTCTCTCCCCAGTGCTCTCTGCTCCTCACTCTCCTTCAGCCCAAAACGGATTTGGGTAGAGGCCAGCGCATGGTTTGACGTTCTGTGCCTGCCTTTGATTTCCATGCCAAAACGACATCCTGAGGTGTTGGTTTCTTTACAAGTTTATTCTGTGTATTTTTAGTTTTATTTATGTATTTTTAGTTTATTCTACCTTATCAAAGATGCAGTCTTATAGATGTCGGCATCTGATCCTTCCTACATGCAGGGAAAGAATCAGCCTGGAGTCTCTATGTGTTCACACACTCACAACGTCAGATAACTCACTGAGTTTATGTTATGTGCCAGTAACTGTTCAAGGTCCTATATGCATCCTAGTTGCTGAAAAGCCACAGTCCTACTAAATAAGTGATCGTTAGGCTTACACCACAGAAAGGTTGCACTTTTCCTGAATAGCTATCCAGGGCACACCAGAGTTTTGAAGTCCTGTTGGTTCTAGAGTCTTCTTTCTATGCAGGACCTAGAAGAGTGGGAAGGCCCGCATTTAAGGTTTCCTGTCTTTACTTTTGTCTTGTGTTCTGCTTCTATCCTCACAGTTTCCTACAATACCCTTCAAGTAGTCTAAACCAGACTGGCACCTTTCTTTTATGAGAAAACTTAATCCCAAAGAGGAAAGGCAACCTGTTTAACTCCTTCTGAAGCACTCCTGTACTAGAGTCCCCTGCCCCTGCTACTCTTTCCTTACAACACTGCCCTTTGGCTCGTTTTCATGTTTAAGGCTGTAACTGACATTTCTTCCTTCCCAAAGGTAAAGTCAGAAATAGTCTTTGCCTTGTCTGCACCTCAGAACTCTTTGACAGAATATTTCATGTGAAATTTCCCCACGAAGAAGACTATGCTATGAAAGATTTAATTGTGTGTGCTAAGAGAGATGCTTACATCCAAAGTAATATCAAAGCTTATCTTAGAGGTTTCTGGGCTCTGCCCAAGAAACACCTCTCAGCCCTGTTGGTCTATGGCTTGGCTTGCTGGATCTCGAGCTACAAATGCTGGCTTTCTGCCTGTTTCTATATTTATACATCTATAGACATAGAGTCTGGTATACCTGTGCACTTATCTCTAGAGGATGCTGAACTTTGCCAAAATTAATGGAGTCTCGGGGTGGTCTGCAGTCTCCAGGAATAACCCGCGTGATCAGAAGATAAACTACAGACGAAGTTTTGACTCTTGACCAAAGCTAGACGTGCCCATCTATGTCAGAACAAAGGAATGGCAAATCAAAATGAGAGGGAACTTGAAAGGAATGCTCACACCTGCAACTAGAAAGACAGCTTATTTTATTCGCCAATTAAAACCTACGAATTAAGCGAATCGAGATCTTTTCTTGTACTTCCAACACACAAAGAATATCTACGAATATCTACAGGCATGGACCAATGAGGCACGGAAGGCTTTCATTTGTATTTTCATATTCATATTTTCCTTTCCGTATTCATTTCCTGTAGGTGGCCCTTCAGGGTGGTTCACAGCTCAGTAATTAACCTCTGTTGCTCATTTACTTAGCACTGAGCACTGGGTTATGGGTGTAATTATTTAATCCTCACAAATGACCTGCAATTACTCTCACGATCCTCACAGGATGTTCTGAGAAGTTTAAGTTACTTATCCAAAGGTACACAGTTGGCAGGTGATGGAATCGGTGCCGAAGCTGAAGTGTGTGCGCCCGATCAGTACCTCACCTCAAGTCCTGAACTTGGTGCCTCGGGGAGAATCCACAGGTCCCCTCAACTCCGCAGCCCCACCCCCACCCCAGACCCCCCGGGTAGATACTTCAGCCTGTTCTGTGTCAACGCTGTGCTTGTTGTCATTCAGAAATGGGAGAAGACGTGTGTAGGTCGGATCCTTGCCTCACCCACTCTGTTCCTGAATGGAACTCATCCCAGACAGAGCAAGAATTCTGTACAGTTCCTCGGGGGCTGGCTCTGAATTCTTCATCTAGAACCTAAAAGGGAAGAGGCTCCTGCTCTCTGTGTGCCTGGCAAGAGAAGGCGGAAGGGCCAGCAGGATGAACCGCACACACGCGGTGTCTGGCACACACAGGAGCATCAAAGCCTGGACTTATCAGATAAGGAAGCCGCTCCCGGATGCGGAGAACTGACACCGTGGTTTAGGTTTTCAAATCCATTTCCGATGTTCATCTTTCTGAGTCTTAGGCACACTGTCCACATTCCGGTGAGTGGAACCTTCTCTCCACCTCAGCCGGGTGCTGGCTGGATGTGAGTGACAATGAAGGCCTGGCGCCACCGGCACGCGACCCCTCGGATGCCGGCACGCTGCGCCACCCCGACTAGGTGGAGCGTACTTAGTAAGTCAGGGTAGGAAACTGGCTGGTCGCTTTCTTTCCACGGTCTTCATAAAAGTCACAATGGAATTCGACCCGGGACCACCATGAGAACATTAACAAAGTCAGCAGTGTATGTGGAAAACTCGCTTGAGATGAGTTTGCTTTTCAGCCCATGTCTGAGGCGATGGCTGCGTGGTGACAGGCAAACCTTTATCCGCCGTGTCTCACGCAGTCTTCTGTGACTCGGGAAACGCAGCCCGCTGATCGCCGCCCTCTCTCCTGGGCTGGTGGGTGTGAAGTGACAGGTGGATGGGAAGGAGAGGAATAATGCAGTTCTCCACCCACAGGCCCTCACGGGGTCACCTAAATCCCTTTCTACGTAAATTGCGGGGGGAAACTTGACCATCTTGCGTTGATATTTTTATTTCATGATTTTTTTAATCATATTCATGGGCACTCACTCCTTCCTAGATCTTTAATGATCAAAAGCCACTAGGGTTACAATGAGATTATTTCTAATTAACTCCACCTTCATCTGAAACTTCCTTACCCATAAAACGCTTCTTTCCAGCCTCCAATAGGAGCTGGCTAGCTACAACGTGAGAATGGGAGAGACCAAGCCAAACCAAACACAGTCTCAACAGACTAGCTTGCTGACACCTGAATTGGGAGACCTGCGAGATCTTCCCTTAGTGAAATTAAAACTCCCTGTGCTGCTACAAACAAAAAACAAAACTCCTTGCTTTTGCAAATGAATCATCAAGGCCACTGCCTGGTGCTTGGCATGCTCTGGAAATGTCTTTGAAGGAAGACCTAGCCCCCAAAGAAACTTTCTGGGAATTGTAGGGAGGAGGGCAAAGTGCTGGATGGGCCTGGTGGCTGGCTTTGAAAATATGAGAACACATTTGGCAGGGAGAAGGAGAAGGAGGGAAGCGTTGAACTCTGGAAGCGGAGCGGGTGAGGAGAACAGGCTGGAGGTGCGTTCTGTCTGGGGAGCCGTCCGGCCGGTGCACTGCAGGCCTGTTCACAGGCCACGCGGGGTTGGAAAGCTCTAATTAGATTAGCAGTGTTTTGCTAGAAGGCAGAAAGCTTAAAACATTAACTTTTTAAACAAGTGCATCAGTTCTGAGTAAACATTATTCTTTTATTTAGTCGTATGGTCTGAGTCAGTCTGTTTCCGGGACGATGGCGATGCCTGATGCTGGTGTTTGATTCCCCATCGTAAGGGTGCTTCAGCGTTCTTCGGCAAATCTCCTGATGTGGGGATGTTTCTTCAAGCTTGCAACGGACTTTCTACTTTCCTCTCTCCTGCTCCACGGGGCTCTGTCTCTGCCAGGCACCAGCAGACAGCGGTGGCAGCGGCCCAGAGCCAAACTGCTCCGTGTCCCTGGTTGTGAAGTGCTATTTCACGTCTGTGAGATGAATCCCATTCAATGAATCCCGTTTTGATATTCCTGCATCCCAGTTGTGAGTCTTGTTGGAAATTTTCTATCAGAAGCCACAGGATCTGGAAAGATGATTTCAACCCACACCAATCTGAGTAGAGCTCTGACTACAAGGCTGGTTGGGTGACTTTGGTCAAGACTCAGCTTACCACATTTGTCAAATGTGGGCATCTCATACTTCTCTGGTTTGCTGTCATGGACAACCAAGACTTAGATGATTAGTCAAGACTTTCACACACACACACACACACACACACACACACACACACACACACACATCTTCTCTGCTGGTTACCCCCCTCCCCCGCCCCCACTTCCTTCCTTCTCCGCCAGGATTCAAGTGCAGAGAGAAAACAGAGGTGAACTTGGCCATGTTCACTCACCATTGCTCACACTGAGGATGCAACAATGTGAGGGCTTAACTGTTCCCTTTCCAGAATCTTCTCTCACTACCCACAGCGAACCCATGCCAACAATGTGACGAGACCTCTGTGCCTCTACAGAACCTTTCCCTTGCTCTCCAATTCCCTTCCCATCTTTCTTCAAATAACACAGGGACCCACAGAGCTTTGTAAACCCGTGCTAGACTGTTGGCTGTCCAGCGAGGTTTGCTGGACAGTTCTGCCCCAACACTGAAGTTGCTCAGTGTCCCAAAGCCATGTGTAAAGGGGGCCATCTTACCAGCCAAGGGAATTCGGCAGTGTGAGTGACATGCCTAGATTAGAAATTCAAGCAGCCATGCTCCAAATGTGGTCTTTCTCCTCTCCCTCCTTGAACTTTATCCCAGCCTCTTTATCTTCATTCTTCACTTTCCTTTGAATGAGGGGCCAGTCTGAGGACAAGCCTGCAGGAGGGGGAGGTGAAGGAAGAATATTTAGGGAATGTGAAAAACTTGTCCTCTGGCATCAGAGAGCCATTTGTCCTGACATCTACTTTCTCTCTAGGGAAAGTCAGCTCTACTTTCTTCTCCCCTAAAGTTTGTGGACCTGAAGTGTGCATTTTAGTTTTCTTGCCCTCTTCAACTTCCTCATTTACTCAATCTGCTGTTAGACTTTATCTGCTTCCAATTGTTACAAAAGTAGACTGATAAAGGTATAAACGTGGTATGTGTAGATCTGCTGTTTGAGTTATTCAGTATTCTGAATCCTGAGGTACAGACAACCATTGTTCTTTTTTTCTGTCAGTTGTGGGGCTTAAACCCTGGGCCTGAGCGCTGTCCCTCAGCCATTCGGCCCAACGCTAGCACTCTATCACTTGAGCCACAGCACCACGTCCAGTTTTCCGAGTGATTTATTGGAGATAAGACTCTCATGGACTTTCCTGCTGGGCTGGCTTTGAACCATAATCCTCAGATCTCAGCCTCCAGAGTAGCTAGGATTACAGGCATGATCCACTGGTGGCTGGCTGCTCCTTTTTTTAAAAAAAAAATAATTTTATTGTCAAGGTGATGTACAGAGGGGTTATAGTTACATACATAAAGTAGTGAGTACATATCTTGTTGAACTTGTTCTTTATGTCCTTTATGTAAGAGAGGCTAAAGAGAGGAGGGGGGGAGAAGTGGAGAGAGGGAGATTGCCTTCTATCTCTTTCTGCCCTTCTATATTTTTATTGTTTTTATTTTTTTCATGAGGGTGTGTTCTGGGAATTAAAGGCTTGTTTTACATCTCGCAAGCGAAAAAAAATCTCCTGTTCCCTCTCTCCTGCCCTTTATTTATTAATCATGCAATAATAATAATAATAACAATAGTAAACAATGTTGGTCTGCCGTCTGGGGGCATGCCCACGTTCGTCTCCCCTGTCGGCATCCTGGCGGTAGACGGGCATTACTGGGTAAACGCTGACAGTCTCATCACATCCTTGTTCATTCTGGTGCCTGAGCCTGACAAAGTGGATTTTCATTCCTCGGGGCCAGGGCTACGGGTAGGTAAAGGCAGCCTTACACATAAAGTGCTTTCAAGCAAAAGAATGCTGACTGGGGAAGAAGAAATAAAGCAGCCAGCTTGGAATGCTTTGGGTTTTTTTTTAATTCCCAAACCTGTTTCCTCGCGGAGTGGTGTGATCCGCATGCATGCCAGAGAACAGCGTGCACGTGGGTTTTTTGGTTTGGTTTGGTTTTGGGTTTTTTTTTTCCAGAGAAGTTGACTTCAAATACATCCCCCAGATGTTGTCTAATGAAGAACAGCCAGCCAGCCCCTGCTACTGACGCTGCTGCTTCCTCCTGGTGCATGAAGGCCTCTTTGTCAGGCAAACCCCAAATCGCAAACATCTAAGAGCACCTGCATGTGCATGCGGCACCTTTGCAATGACCCTTCTAGTGTCCCCCTCGCTCCTGCCCCAAGACTCTGGTCCTCATAGCCCAAATGACGGCCTTGGCCTCCACATGGCTCCGCCCCCACACGGGCATCGCCCTGTCAGTCACCAGTGCTCATGACAACCAGACCTGCGAGCACAGACGACCCCCCGGCCGGCCGAGACGTAGACAGGACAGCCTCAGTTGGGACAAACAGCACCCTTTCTCTTGAGGCCCAAGTTCTCTAGCATAACTCATACATAATTCAGGAAGAAGACAGGCTCTTACAAAGTGCCCTGCCTTGTACTGACCAAGAGGAAAAGGCTTCAAGGAAGCAGTGTTGGAAAATAGGCAACCACTTGAACAAGGGAGAAAGTAAGTGGGTGTCTATTCCTGTGTCCGGAAGGCTTTGATTCTTCCCGTTCGTTGGATGGGAAGGCCAGGATTCAGAGACAGGTAATGTATGTGGCGTGAGCAGAGGAATGGATCCTGTCTTCATCTAAACTTGATATTGATTTTTACACACTTTCTTGCCTTCCCCCCTCCCCGCCCCCGCCAACACTGAGGCATGAACTCGGGGCTTCATGCTCTCACTTGGCTTTTTCACCAAGGTTGGTTCTCTACCACTTGAGCCACATGTTCACGTCTGTCTTTTGCTGGATAATTGGAGATAAGACTGTCTTAGATTTGTCTAGCCGGGAAGACTTTGAATTAGCATCCTTAGATCTCAGCATCCTGAGTAGCTAGGATTATAGTGTGAGTCCTGGATAGAGCGATGAAGCGTGGCCGGGTGCTTCCCTCCTGCACTCATTTGCATGTGGATTCCAGGGTGCATTGGAAGACAACCTGATCCACAGGGTGAAGTCACATGGGGTCAGTCAGCCCATACTCAAACAGCCTCTTTCCTGTGCAAACCCGGAAGGCTGAGCCTGATGCCTCAGTCCCCTACGCGTGTGCATACTCTCCTCCCGATCCTCCCCTCCTGGTCTCCATGGACCAGACCTGAGCCTCCCAACACCACCATGAGCCAAGCACTGTGTTTTTTCTCACATGGACAAAAGACTAACAGAGGACGCACGTGGCATTATGTGAGCCTTGGGGTGCCTGACCTTCTTGGGCCAGCGCAGCATTGGCAACCTCCAGGCCTTAGTCACACGAGGCCTTCTGGGAAGTTCAGTTGAGAGTATATCAAATAGCGCTCAGCAGAACATAATGACCAGGGAAATGTTTGTGAAGTAAATAAAAAGCCGGGACCCCGCTCCGAACCCCGCACAGACGGTGCCATCTCTCTGGGTCACAGGAGGCTGTGGTTTTATGGCAGCCATATTCTCTTGTTTGTCCCCCTCTGCACAAAGGTGGAAACCGAGACTTGCTAAATGCAGGCCATTTTTAGCAATAATGAAGAGCTAAATGACTGCCCTCCTTCCTGAAGCCACATTCTCCGAGAAAACACTGCTGATTCTCACAGAGTGTCTGAGTGATTGAGGATCTGTGAATTCACTCCTGGGCATGTTTAAAAAGGAAAGGAATCAGCACCACATTTGTGTAGTGAGGGCCTTGACATTCAATCTGCAGGGCTTGGCCAGTTTGCAACTCATTCGGAACCTTTCCCATCACTTCAGCTTACAGTTTCTTTGTTGTAATTATCTGCTGCGAGTTCTGAAGTTTTTAGCTCTTCAGTCAATCATCACAAGAAACAAGTTGTCATGTTTCATTTTGGGATGAATCAGCTGGACGCATTTTCTCCCCCACTGCTCCTGACCAGTGTTGAAAACTCATGTCTAGTATACGGGGTTTGATTTTCATGCCTGATATTCTGGCAGAAATTCCCGGGTCGCTTGTTGAATGAGCTGTTTTACATCTATGTGCTCATTTTTGTGGACTCTACGCCAATATTTCAAATTCAGTTAATCAGTTTTTATTGACAAATGCACAATGGGATGGGCATATTTCTCAAGCAACTTTCTTTTGAACACTCAAAGCAGTTTCAAGGGTATGGATGCCAATACCTCCTAATCTTCCATTCAGAGGACATGGAAGTCTTGCAGGCCCAGCCCCACAACAAACAATTTACACAGAGATCCAAGACTCGTCATCAGAGATCACAAGGGCCTGCCTGTCAGGTTGGCAAAGGCCCACCCGGGAGTGTGATCAGCTCACCAGAGGTCCTGGCAGATGCCACAAAAGGTGAACACAAAGCTGAGAGAAGCGTAGACCTCAGTCTCTCGGAGCAGACCGACCTGAATTACTGTGGGCCACATGGGTCTGCATCTAGTTTTAAAGAGTCTGGTTGTCAGAAGTCTGTCTTTTCATGGTGGCCAGACCGTAACTTTCTGTGGCTAGCAGGAAGCCCAGCGACAAATCTCCTTAATTCCTCCAGCCCTTGGGCCCAGCCTAAGTTTCAGCCATAGTAGCTGACAATGTAATACTCATTCAGCGGCTGATTATAATTAAAAATATCAGAATAATTAAAGTCCTCAGCTTGACAAGCAGAGCCATAACTTTGCCTTCAGACATTCCTCTCTAATTAGTTAATTAATCCTAATGCAAATTATAAGCAATAATTAGTCAGCCAAGCTTGACATAAAAGTCTGCTGACTTACAGCTAAAAGGCTTTTTGGTTGCTGGTTTGTGGTTTCTAAAGGTGTCTTTTGTCCACTCATGGTTTCTGTATCCATCCTACTTCAAACTTTCTGCCGACACATAGATACTCAAAGCAATTTAAGCTGGAGAAAACCACAGCTATAAAAAGCTGCATTACCAGAGGCATTTTTCAGTTTGACATAATAAATTGCATGCTCAGTATCTGTATTGAATATCAATATGGGGTATATCCTATCCGGAGGAAAAAAATATATATAAAGTGAGAAGGTAGAGAGAAGGCAGGGACATTCTGATTCAAAGGCAGTCTGCGATGTGTTCTTCACTCATTCCTGATAGATCGTTGTGGTACATTTTAGTATGTCCAAGACATGGAGTCATAATGAAGCATATCTATCTGAACTATGATATCTCGGTAGGAGAAAAGCTCATATCTGATCCAGACTTTCACTTAGGCAGATCTGGAATCTGTTTAGTGACATATTCAAAAATTATCTTCTGATAAATCAAAGATTGAATATTGTGATTTTTTTAACTTATCTCCTCTACGAACGAGTAAAATTTCCTCATCCTGAAACAGAGCAGTTGAAAGGCCTGATCTCACAGACTATTGAGCCAGTCAGTAGTTCTCTGACTGCAGAAGCTGGAGTGCTGTCCCACCTGTCACTCTCAATCGCGAGAAGACAAGAAGTCAGCTCATGAAAACCTGATTATCAGGTAGCAGCAGAATTAGAGTTAAATCAACACAGAAACATAGACCTCAAAGGCTATATTTTGGCACAGTAAACTCCCAAGAGCATTTTAGGATACTGATTACAAAAATGTCCCAGTGGCTCACACCTGTAATCCTAGCTATGCAGGAGGCTGAGATCTGAGGATTGAGGTTCAAAGTCAGCCGAGACAGAAAAGTCCAGTAAACGCTTATCTCCAATTAAACACACACACAAACACATGTACGCGCGCACATGCTTGCACACACATCTGAATTGTTCTAGGCTACTGCTTCTACTTGGGTTGAACTTGTAACTTACTTTGACCAAAAAGATGAGGTGAAGAAGGAAGAATTCAGTTACAAACCTAGGCTCTAAGATGTCTTGTCTATCTTCATTTGCTCTCTTGAAACTCCGCTGCTCACATGAGATAAACTGAGTCAAGAGTTCTCAGGTGCTGAAAACAAAGAATCCTCTGGGATCATCTTAGATCCATTAACTTATTAGCTGATTGCAGGCAGATGAGAAAATATAGCCAACGCCTGCCAGGAAGATTCACCCAACTGGTCGATCAACATTAACATATTTGTTATAAACCACTATGTGGTGTAGCATGCTTCTCCAGGCAATAACCAAATGACATTAACAGAAGAGCTTGCTCTAGTGTCTTCCTTTCTACTAATACTCAGTTTATGCTCTCTTGCTTCCTAGAAGAAAAGAAAAGAGATTATACTGATTCTCTCCTCTTCTTATTTGGGGTA
Organism: Dipodomys ordii; assembly: GCF_000151885.1. NCBI lineage: Eukaryota > Metazoa > Chordata > Mammalia > Rodentia > Heteromyidae > Dipodomys > Dipodomys ordii. The sequence continues at coordinate 3,860,394 of NW_012267260.1, forward strand.
TTTTATCTTGTAAATTCACTAGGTTCTTCCTCTTTTCCTAAAAAAAAGTTGTTCAAGGCTCCGTATCTAAACAGACTCTTTCCTTAGTGCAACACCAGTGCACTCTCCATCCCAGCCTGCATATAACTTTCTCCTTTCTGTAACTGAGCTTTCAGAGACTATGTTGGTAGCCATTCTTCTACCCCTCTTTGCTTTCCAAGTGTCTATATCAGGCTCCCATCTCTACCACCTCCATTGAAACCACCTTTAGTTTGGTTATAAATGACTTTTTTGTTGTCCAATCCACAGATAACCTTCCCTCACCCTGCATTCCATCATTTTCTGACTTTGTTTCTACTGAAGTCAAATGTATGTGGTTATATATATTTAACTATGCACATAATGATTTTTTTGGCAAATTCAGCATACCTGTGCATGTAAATTTCCTCTGGCTTCTAGAACAAATAATGGAAGTCAATGTCTTAAACCATCCAAGTGTATTAGCAGGAATGGACAGAGCTCTTAAGTACAGATGTTAAGTGTTGACAGAGCTGTATTTTTCCCCCTGGGAATCTGCAGGAGGAACTGGTTCTTTTCCTCACCCCGTTTCTGAAGGAGACTTGCATTCCTTGGCTCACAGCTCCATCGCTCATCTTCAGAGCACCTCATCCCAAACGCCACTTTCCTTGGCTCGTCGTGCGGCGCTGACCTGTGTGACTCCCTCAGGAAGGTCGTTGCGGTGATATGCCTCCCCTCGGGGTCATCCAGACCAGTCCTTCAACCCCAAGAGTCCTCATTTCATCGCACCTACAAAGTCCTGTTTACCACACAAGGGGACATATTGGCGGATCCAATAGATTAGGAAATAGAATGCTCTGGGTGGTCTATTCATCATGTCGCATAACCACCGCCCAAATCTCAAACATGGCCAGAACCTACCTGACTGAGCCACCGCACATGGAATGTGGTCTGGAGGGGAGAGATGACGTTTTCACACTCAACAATTTTCACACTCTCCCCAGCTCCGTCATCTGACTTCGTTCCCTATTCTGGAAACGTGTACCGAGCTATACAGTGAAAATGGCATGGCCAAAACATGCAAGGAGACCGTGTGTCCAAATCAGTTATTGGAAAGTAGGTGACTGACAAAAACCAGCTGGGATATCTTTGAGAAAAGCATTTTAGTCACCGCTGAGATTCGAGGGCCGAGTGTCACAGTGAAGAATTTAGTCTAAGAAAGACAGAAACCGGTAGCTTCAGGTGAGAGGCTGCGGGGACAGGCATCTCCAATACCTAAAGTAGGTAGCGAAATGAATGGGGTAGCCTGTTGATCTATAGTAGACAGTGCACAAATATTGATTAAAATGGTCACCCAAAATAACATGAGAAGGAGTCTATTGTATGAAGCAAACAACCCTCAGGTGGTTGCTTTGGTGGTGGTTCTATTGCCTATATCTATCTGGCAAAGCATTTCAAGAAAGATGAGCTTCTAAAGAAATGTGGCTGCTTGTCAGCAGCAGTGAGATACCACTGAGAACAGAATTCAATGGTGTGTCCCCTGGAAAGTGTAAAAGTAAGCGTAAGGGGACTTTGGAGCACTGAAACACCCTCGATATCTAGCTGCCTTGCTTCGGCTTCCCCAGGTCTAACTGTCAGGAGCATCTCCTCAGAGGCCAGGCATGATAATGTCCATCTCAAAGTCTTCTTCCTGGAAAGTCAGCCTCGGGGAAGGGCGAGATTTGTTCACCTGTCTCTGGGATTTTTATATCAATTAGAGGCAAGGTATAGACACTTGGACATGACTGTTTACAGGTTACTACAGCGTGGTCAGATGTGTATGAAAATGGACGCAGTGATGGATGGAACTCTGGGTGAACAAATGCATACCTAGTGATCAGCAGGACATGGTGGAATTCACTCAGTAGTCACCCATTTCTGTTCTCCCACTGAAGGGAGAGTCAAGCCCCAACAAATCCTACCAATTTCAGATTTTCTTGAGAGAAGGCTTTGATGTCACTGTGGTATTTGCTCTGAAAGCTTTTGTTTTTCTCTCGTGACAACATCTACCTCTGCTTCCTTCTCTCTGCTGGTCTTCACCGCCATTACAGAGAGAAGCAAAGGGGTTTCTGTCCATCAGCGGAAGGGTCAGAGGTGGGGAAAAAGCATCTAACGACGAAAGCAATGGTCCCTCCCACCTAAGACAGGAAACATGCCTCTGACATCCATAAGGTTCTGCTGACAACACAGTCCTAAATTTGAAGTGCCCAAAATAATCAACCCATGAAAGATCTCCATCTTGGAGTCACATGACATTTCCAAGAGTACAAACTCAGTAAGAATGAAGGGGAAGACCAGACAGAAAACTCCCCGTAAAAGGTTCTGGCTTTCCACTTCGCCCTCTAGCATTCACTTATTTTTATCATCCTCTTCATCCAATAGTATTTATTAAATGGCCACATTTGCATGGCGCCGTACCTGTGATTTTTTTTTTGCATTTCTCTTCAAGGAAAATTTCCTGGTGTAGAAGTTTTAATGGCTGCTCCTTTGAAAATGTCTTAAGAGGGTTTTGACTGTAATTCCTTTTCTCCTAGCTCTTATTTAATAGGTACCAATGCCTATCTTTTGCCTGAGGTCTTGGGCTAGGGAGAGGAAGATTCATTAACCATGGTGAGTTACGGATTTCAATGCCCTGGCTACTTCATTTCTCATATCCAAGTAGATCATTTCCCTCTTGTCCTCCTGGGCCCAAGGAGGCCTATGTTGTAAGTAGCCTTAATCTGCTTCATTAGAACATACTTTTAACTTTACTAGAAGGATATTGCCAGTGTTATCATATTACTTCCGGTGACGTGAATGGCAGCATAATGGTGCACTCATGCTAGCTAAGCAGTAACATAGTAACTGCACGTGAGGTAGGAGAAAAAAGGACTTGGAGGTGCTGAAAAGAATCCCATTTTTCTGATATAAAAACGCAGGTCTAGTGAGGTGGAGGAGCTGCCTGTGTGTTGCTCACATTGGTGATGAGGTCCTGCCTCAAGTGGTCCCCGTTCGTGGCTTCAAATGTGTCCTAATGGCCCATTTTGAGTGATTCCAGTGGCCATGATGGCACTGCCTGATTTGAAAGCCAGAACCAGAGAGCGGAGCATCCCAAGGCTGCTCTGTAGAGAACGTATCACATACCAGCTGTGTGGCGAGTCCATGCTGGGCACCTGCCAATGACACGGTTCTCTTTTCTGGTCCCTCGCTGTCTCCATGAACGCTCTTCCCGGGCTCCATCCCCTGAAATATACCAGGAGATCCTCTCCCTCTGAGACTGGTCCCTCTGAGACACGTCTTCTCCTAGGGAACAAGTGCCATCCATTCTCACAATGTCCTTGAGCTTTCCACATCAGCTAAACTCTTCCTACTAAGCAGAAATTCTGCCCAAAGTGGGAACTGCCTTGCTCGGGTCAAGTGACTCCTCCTCAGATCAGTTCATAGGACAAAGTGCCAACTAAACCATCCGTCTGTTCCTTCGAGAGAGCACGGGTTCCCAACCAGTGTGCTTTTTTTTTTCCTTCCTCTGATGTCTGGAGACAATTTTTGTTGTCTCCGCTGAGGAAGTGCTTTGGGCATCTATAAAGATCGAGCGCGCTGTTTGACCTTGTCTAGTGCTCAGGACATCCCTACAAAACATTGGTCAAGACGTTGATGGTCAAAGATCAAAGAAGGCAGTGTGATCCGAGTGTTTCTGCTCCATCCCAGAATGCCTCACTTTATGAACCCAGCTGTCCACAGTTTGGTGAGAGGAGCTTGGCTGTCCATGATCACTACTAGAAACTGCATCCTCTTCTTTAACCTCTCCTGTCCATCCACAATGTTGAAAGCCCATCGGAGAAAGTTCCGGATTCAAGAGTGAAAATTTTCCTGGCTTCCTAAGTATCCACGTAAATGAACACTTGCAAGATAGGGTTTATCATTATTGTCATCATTGATTTCGAGTTGGTATAAAAATAAAAAGCAGGAGAGTGGAAGAGTAGGTATGAGGAGAGATGAATGGATGTGAGCCAAGATGTCGGTCAAGGTACCCTAAGCTGCGGTTACATGGAAACAGAGCTGTGAGGGGCGGAGCGCTAGCGGCGGGCAGAACTCCAGCCAATAGTATTGACCTCCGTAATGAAAACTTGCTGAGTAGATTTCTAGATTTTACCACAACACAGCAATCAGGAGACAAGTGTATTACTTTTCTTCTGATGATAATCATCTCATTACATCTACATTGGTTAAAAAACAAATCATGGGGTACATGCTAAATGTATGCAATTCCAAACCGAGGTGCAATGAAGTCCTGTCTAGGGGGGTGTCCAGCACACACGCACAGCACTGCCACCTTGTTGAGCATTAAATAACAGCAAAAAGAGATATTCCTGTCAGGAGCTGAGACCTGTGGTAGCAGGTGCAGAGTCGTACCCGCAGCAGAGGCAGACATTCTTTTCCAGTGTTCAGAATCGATTATTTCTTGCTATGGCTGTTAAGTCCTCAAAAATAGAGTTCAGGAAATATCCTTCTCCATGATAGTCACAGAGCCGATGCTGAGAAATTGCCTGGCAGACTAAACTTCTACGTGATTATGATATATGTAACTGCGTGGCAATGCCTTTGGTGGCTTCCTGGAGCCCTGTCCATTCCTCTGACACCAACGACACACACGAGGGACAGAGTACCTAAGTCCTTCTTCTCTCCCCGGCTCCAAGTTTGATCCCAATTCAGGAATGGTTTGCCCAAATCATGGGTGGGTATTTCTCCGTGCAAGTTGTCCCAAACAGCATGGTGAGGAGCACTGGATTAGTGACGCTGAGAATTTGTGTTTCAATTCCAAATAAATGAAGCCTGACTCGAGTCTTTGTTATTTCCTACCCATCTACCTCAATTCAATTACATTCAGCAAATACTTGCTGAGCCACGGACCGTGTGCCCAAGTGCTGGGGAAGCGGCGGTGGAGGGCCGGATAAGTGCCCTGAAGGGGACACTTGACTCTGAGGGAGACGAGATTTAATTAGAGGATAATAAAAGCCAGCTGATACCCACACAACTAACCCTCACGTGATCTAGTTAATCCTTCAGATCAGAGAAGGCCGAGGCCCCGCGCTTGACTCGGAGTGTGCCCAGTGACTAGCACTGGTGGCCAGGATGAACATGAGAGCCGAGGCTGGCAGGTGGGATCCGGGCATGGGGCAGAGTTGGTGTAGAAGAGAACCTGAAGTACGGAGAAGATCTGGTCTCTCACCAAGGAAGGAGTTCTAGGCAGCTTCTGTGGAGGTGCTATTCAGGACTCAATCAATAATCAGTTACTGTCTTGCTATGGGCCACAGATGTTTATAAATGTATCGTTGTGTGCCATCTCTGAGATAATGGCATAAAAATGTCAATGCAATGACACAGGCTCATCCAAAAGTGAGGGAAGCAATTAATATCAAACAAGCAATCTCGTGTCCCCTTGATTCATGAAAATATCTCCCTCTGTCTTCTTGAGGTGAGACTATACTCCTCAAATACATATTTAAAAAGAAGTCTTGTACCTCAAAGCAAGCACTGAACCCAATTTACAATACATGTATTTGTATAAAAATAATGGAGGTTGTTTTACATGCTTTTCTTCACTTAATGAATGGCAAAATACTTTCCATTATTCAGTCTAAATGTTTATATACATATATTATATAATTTCTATATAAATATATTTTAATTCCAAACATAAATTGGTAACATGAAAAGAGTGTGAAGCGAAAAAAACATAGGCATTCTCTCCAAATATAAGAATATGAATGCATGTATATCACATACAAGCAAAACATTTGTATTCTGGGCACAATTGACATAATTTTGGTTTAGAGAGTGAGTTGGTAACATTTCCAGACTTTGAGTTCTTCAGGGTAATGAAATCTCGCTTTTAACCAGCTAATAACTAGAATATGACAATATTTTAGTGGTCTGCTTTCAAGGAAAGAGTAAATGAAATTATACAACTCACCAAGAGGCATTTTATTTATACAATGTAACATGATCTATCTTCTGTAGGATTCTGGCTCATTAGAAACACCAGAGGTCAGTTTCAACATCTGTATCATTCAACTTTATTGCAAAGCAATTCCAAGTCTCAATAGCTGAAGACCAAAGTGTATTTTCTACAACAGAAGATGTCCGTAGCGGAGCATTTTCCTGTGAGAGGACAAAACCTAAGAGAGGACAGAAACATTGCTGCTGAAGTCTGTCACATTGCACACTGTGTTGTGCCTGGAAATTATTGGGGCAGCTGGCAAAGGGGTAGGGAAGTAAAGTTTGGCAACTAGGAGACAGTTTATGGCAATGGCTAGTGATGTATTTATTCTGCAGGGCAGGGGTAGTACAACCCACCCGGACATACACCTGGGTTCAGAGAAAATAGTTGTGTTGGCTTACTCACCTTCAGTTTTATAACTTTGAAGTGTGGTATTGTAAAAGAGTTGTACAATCTAACTGGAAATGTGGTGAGCAATTCTTATAGAAGTAAGGTATGTTTTAAGATACAGTAAGGGTTATAAAGAGAAACAGATAATAGAGGGAAGCAAGAAGAAGCAAGAAGAAGAAAACAAGAAATAAGAAAATACAAGTAGAAAGGTATCCCATATTCATGGAATGAAGAATCGACAATATTGAAGTGTATATACACTAGAGGAGTCAACACAGTAGATGCAATCCATACTGAAACTGCAATGATGCATTTCTCATAGCAACTGAAAAATAAAACATTTAAAAATAACCACAAAGGAGCCCAAATCTGAGTAAGATAGCCTTGAACATAAATAGAAATCATGTATTTATAAAGCATGGCTTGACCTAAAGTAAGATGTCATGATAAACGTAAAAGGACAGACACAGGAAAACAAATCTGCACAATTGTGACTTGCTTGTGTGAAGAATCCTCAGCAGTCACACACAGACGTACAAAGTGGAATTATTTCTAGGAAATAGGAGCAGTGCTGAGGGGCATAGAGTGACAATATTCAAAGGTGCAAAGTTTCAATTGTATCAGATAAATATGTTCTGGAGATTTACTATACAACATAGTGCCAGAATACTATATTGTATTTATACATTGTTTTCTGTGTAGTAGTAATAGAACTAGTACTACTACTACCACTATTACTACTACTACTAATAATAATAATGGGACAGAAGTATACTTTAGACCATGATAGATAGGTCCAGGGCTTTGATGATAGTAATAGTTTAATGAGTGACATACATGTCCTCACTCAGCTGCAGACATTCAATATGTACAGCTTTTTACATGACAATTATACCGCAGGAAAGTGATACACACATATGTGTATAAACATTTGGCTCACCTAAATTTCCTTTAATGTAAAACCTTGATAATTAGATGCTTTTGAGATGGGTCAGCAGAAACTGGAGTAATAATCCTTCACGGTGGAGCAAGGGACTTTCAGCCTTGCAACTACTCCAGGTACACAATGTGGAGATGAAACAGTCCTGTGAATACACTCTACACAATTAATGGCTGCGTGTGTATTAACCAAGTCATACAAGCCTTCCAATCTCCATCTCTCATGCTCTGTTCCTCTCCTAGGTTATTCTAGGACAATTTAGATCGGCAAATTTTAACCATTTAACTTCCTGAGAGAGGAAATTGAAATAGCCCAAGCAAATGCGGTGCCGGCTCACGTATGGAAGTAGCTATTTCAGGTTAATTATTAGCAAGAACTGTGCAAGACGGAGAATGCGATTAAACATTAGCCTGTGAGATATTTAACAGTGGGGTTCTACAATAAAAACCCAATATTGTTCTTTCTAGGTTTTTTTTTCCTAAATGGTTGCAAACTACACATGTGAATGAAGCTAATGTCTAAATAATTAAATGATAATGTTATTATTATTCAATGTAGGGATACACTTGAGAATCAGATTGAATCAGCTTTCTTCCCCCTTGTGGCACAATAACAATTCATGCTCAACTTTTACTTAATATATTCCTTAGTTAAAAGAAAAATCAAACTATCTGCTCCTTGGCCTCTAGAAAACAGAATGTGGTCTATGTAGCTGAAGGACAGATCAAACCAAAGAAAGGAAGAAAGAAAGAAATATCAATAAACAGAGAGAGAGAGAGAAAGGAAGGAAGGAAGAAAGAAAGAAGGAAAAAAAGAAAGGAGAGATGAGAAAGAATAAGGAAGGAAAGAGGGAAGGGAGGGAGGAAGGAAGGGAGGGAAAGAAAGGAATGGAAAGAAAGGAATGGAAAGAAAGGAAAGGAAAGGAAAGGAAAGGAAAGGAAAGGAAAGGAAAGGCAGTGGCTCGTGCAGACAGCCCAGCGTGCACGCCTGCACATCTGCGTAGAGAGTATAAATAGGGTGCTGGGATCCAGTCAGTCAAGGCACATAGCAAAGCAGACTTTTTAAAGAATGAGAGCCAGAAGGTTGCACGTGTTGTTCAAGCAGTGAAGCGTCCATCTGTCAAACAAAAAGATCTCCGTGCATACTGACTCCAGTACTGGAAAGGAAATTACTTCAAAGTAGATCTGATCTGGTAACATTAGGGACCTGACCAAAAATGATGGAAACCCAGTAACTCTCCATTTCATTGTTTACTTAATTCTTGTGAATAATTTTAGAAGACAATATTCCAAAGAAAATGAAGAACAGCAACAAGCAACACCAACACAAAGTAACTGGGAGAGAAAGTGAACACTGGATTAGCTAAATGAGAGAATGACAAAACAATTAAATAACTGAGCAAAATTATGTTTGCTATGTTTTTCCAAGCAGATATGATCTAACAACTATATCCTATGGATATTACAAAGTATATTATATATGTATACTATAGATGTTGCTATGGATACATACTTTAGATATTGCTTTATATGCCATATACACTATATTTAATAGCACTACATACTATAGATATTAAAAAGTATATTTAATAACATACATATATTTGATATATGTTCTTAGCAGATATGGAAAAGAATAAAATTAAGAAATAAAAAATAAATGAACACACAAAATTCCAAAATGAGGTTTTTTTTTTGTGCCTACACCAATTTGAAGAGACAATTAGAGAAGATAGGTCAGAAGTAATTATCTGGGAAGATAATTACTGTAAAGAGAGAAAAATTGATCGGGAAAGAGAGAAAAATAAAAGGCAAGATTGGAAACAGAAATGGAGTAAAAATAAACTAACATACTTTTTTATGGGAATCCCAGTTGAAGAGAGGATAGGGTAATAGTTGAGGAGACCTTATCAGATAATTTTCCCAAAATGGTGTCAGGTAACAATCCGTGAATCTAGAAGCGACAGGATCTCAAGCCATTTTTTAAAAAGTAAACCAGCCCCAGTCACATCATAAAATTACAACAAAACCTAAGTGACAAAGAACAACTACCAAACTACACCATAAAAAATAGCAAGAAGTAATAAGGCATTTTGCTTTGCAAGAGGCAACAGATGGATACATTTCTATTGAAAACCAAGTTGCTAGAACTTGCAAGACAGCTTCTTAAATGTGCTTAATTAAAGAACTAATTGACAAACTGGAATCCCATAGTCACCAGAATATCTTTTAAGAATGGGAGAGACTTAAAGGTATTTTCCAGTTAGCACCAGCGATGCCCAGGGAAGGGCAGTTCAGAAGGAAGATATGTGGTTATCAATTGCAAAATAGAAGATGGCCTCTAGGGCAATTGGAAGGTGGTGGACGGTAGGAAGACATTTCTGAATGAACCCTTGGTCAATGAGACTATAATGCCTTGCAGTTTGTCGAAGGCCCACATAGAGGTAAAAGGCACGTCAGTACTAACCAAAGCCTGGGGGGAGAGAAAACAGCCAGAGGGCCACAGGAGGGCTGTGCTCCTAGCCTAGAAAGTGAAGTCAGTGATTAACTTCTAACTGGGCCCAGTTGAAAATGCATGCTGCAAGTTCAAGAATGAGCACTGAGAGAAAGATAACCTATACACAAATAGAAGGCAAACTTATTTAGCCTTCCCACCCCCCAAAAAAAACAAGATTAAAAAGGAAAGAAAATATGAAGCGGGTAACCCATAAATATAAATCCAACTCTATTAATAGTAAATGATATTAAAGATATGTAAGCTGAATACTAGAAGACGAGATCACAAAAATCTGTCAATGCAGTCAAAATGCATGATTGTAGAAAGGGTAAACAAATGGCGAGAGGAAGGAAGAGAAATGCTAAAGAGGCATAATATTTGACATATGTAAAAAAAAGTGGAACAGGTAACCTAGAGGGATGCGTGGAGTTGGGAGGGATTGGGGAGAATGATATATATTTATTAAGGGCAATCTAATGAATTAATGAGCTAAAACACCCCTGACATATTATAAAACAAGAGGAGTAAAAAGTTAATAAAGATAAACACACAAAAAATCAGACTTAAGAGTAGAAAAGTTACAGCAGCAGTTTGTAATGGAGCTAAAAAGTGATTCTTTCAAAAGTCAGAGAAAAGTTTCCAAGCAAAACTGAGTAAAACAAGTCATCAATCTCCAAAATCAAATATTAAAATGCAGGCCTTGAGATATTAATAAAGGAGAAATATAAACACTCCTGCCAACAATTTTTTAAATGTAGATTCAATGGAGATATTCCCAGAAAATGTGGTTATGTAAGAAATGGACTAGGAGTTAATTCATATAACTCAGAGGTAGAGTACTTGCTTTGTATGCTTGTAACTCTGTTTTTCAATCCTCAGCACTGAAAAAAGAATAAGAAAAGAAAGAAAAGTTACTTAAGAAGAATTTTTTTAACTTAGTCCAACAGCAGTTAAAACAATTGAATTAAAGCATTATACATCAGTCACTTTTATATAAGGGATTTTTATTGTATCTGTTCCTACTTTGTTTTTCAGTAAACTTTAATTTGAAGTGCTGTATAACATGTGTATGAGCTATGGTGTCAGGTGTCTTCTGAGATCACATGATCTCTACTTTGGTTGTGAGAAACAGTCACATATGCTAACATCCTGCAAGACCTTCTTCTCAAACCAAAAACAATATTCAGGATAAAACATCATTTTCTGTATTATTTACTGAATCAGTCTCCTTGTCTCTTGATTTATGTTCAAGAAAACATATTTGACATAATTGCTCGGCTCAGGGATAAAGCTTATCTCTATGAGTTACATAATAGAAATCAGCCCATTCAGATCAATGCAGTTCTTTTTCCTGATCTCACTCTAAGAAACTATCTCCCATCTTTGAACTATTACATAGTTCTTTTTCCATCTCCTATTATTTATAATAGGGTTTGGCAAACTGTTTCTATCAAGTGCCAGACCTTTGAACTTTCACACAGCACTTTTTCCATTTCTCGTTATGATTTATAATAGCGTTTGGCAACCGTTTTCTACAGGGTGCCAGACAGCAAATATTTTAGGCTTTTCAAGTCATCTGGTCCCTGTTGCAACTATTGAACTCTGTCATTTTACTGCGATAGCAGCTATACACAATATGCAAAGAGTTGCAGGGCTGCATTCCAATAAAACTTTATTTAAAAAATAAACAGTCACTAGTTTTCTTGGCCCTTGGGTTCTCTGATTCTGATTTATAGTATTGCCCTAGGCAGTAATTAGTTGTCTAGTATTAGATTATGATCTCAACGAGGGCAAATAATTTATTAATTTTTCAAGAAAAAAAACATAACCATGCTTTTGAATATTTGTTCTGCAGCACATAATGCTAAATGTTTTTCATAAGCAATTCATTAATTCTCACAAAAGACTGGCACTCTATTGGTGGAATGTCTAAGAGCAACGCAGAAACACCAAAAGACTCAAAGAAGTTAAGCAAATAGTCAATTAATTGGCTGTGCCAGGATCAACCCCAAATTTGTTGGTCCCTAGAACTAAATTCTTGTTTATTATTTCTATGCTGCTGCTTCTATGCTTCCAGAGCCTTTTCAATACGTAATGAATGAGAGGGTGAGATAATTTTGATTTTAATTGTCTCTTTAAAATCTTTTATACTCAAAGAGAACTGCAATAAAAAAATCTGCTATTTAATTACATGTTATTTTATAATTGCTGGAATATTTCATCACTTGCAACCAGGTCTGCACTGGAGTCTTGGAAATGAAGGGAGGGTGTGTGAGTGTGTGTGTGTTTGTGTTTGTGTGTGTGTGAAAATGGTTGGCTTACTCTAGGAAGACCTTGACTTCAAATCCTAATACTGCTGAAAAAAACCAATAATCAAAAGAAAAACTGAGGCAAGTTTCATGTAGCTAGGGAAACAAGTAAAAATAGACCATAATTTTTACTAACTCCTGTAGAGATGTAAGATTATATATGTTTCCAATATCTAGAATTTTGCAAAGCTATTATTAGTGAAGGGCCCAGGTAAAAATCCTTTTCATCATCATTTTAAACTTGAAAGCTTCAATGTACAAAGTTATGAATAAGAATGTCACTAAGCATCATTCATTATGTGATGGATATGTACATGTGTTTACTTACATTGTGTGTCTATAAACTATAACATATAACAATTTTCAATACACTGATAATGAACTATCTATGAATCATTCACCTCTTTCTGAATATCTTCAATATTTCTGTCAAAATAAAGAAAAAAATCCCTTTTCTACTATACCAGCCACCATTGTTTGCCATCCAGTGTAGCTTGCTTGTGGCCTGCCCCCTTCTTGACAAAACAATGTCTGAGAGTCCACATACTTGTTGCTCAATAGCCATTTGCACAGAACGAAAAATGATCCACTAGGAGCTGATAGTTCACAAGCCAGTGAGAAGAGAACATGGATCTTTAGATAAAATATTTGAGTACTCAAGGACTCAGACACCTATCTAAGACCATGATGAGGCTGAAAACATGTCTGAAAATGAGTCTGGAGAGAACAAATCAAAAGAGTGGGCAGAGAGGAATTATGTAGGCCACTAAGAGACTTCCAATAACATCAGTTGATTGCCTACACCCTTCATTAAGAGCAAAATACCACGATCTAAAAAGAATCGGAAAAATACAAATGACAAGTCCCACAAGTGACCCATTGCTTGGAGTTATGCTCTGGTTCTCCTATTTTTATGTTCTTGTGAACTCCCATGACTCCAATTAACTCATCATACATCACACATGGTAAGCATATCAATACGACATTCTGAAAAAAGATCAATAGGAACAATAGTAGTGCTCTATATTGCCTAGGAGAAGAATCCTGCCAGTGTCTGCTAGGAAATGAAATAAGATAGGTACAATGAGGAAGATGTGGATGAGGAGAGGCTAGAACCAAACACAACAGACATGCAGAGTCAATTACCAAAAGACTCCAAGAAAGAAAAAAAACGCCATGAGGATCAAATATTTACAGTGTGATTCAACCCAATAACTAATGTTATTATCATTCACAACTTCTGCATAGCTCCTACTTTGTACATTTTGGAACATACTCTTATTTAATCATACAAGAGTCTACAGTGCTCTGGGCCAGATCCTTTTGTAAGATCCTTAAAACTATGTATTTATAAGCTGGACACTGGCAGCTTTGTAATCCTAGCTACTCAGGAGGCTGAGATCCAGAGGATCACAATATAAGGCCACCCCAGACAGAAACACCGTGGCATTTCATTTTCAAAACAACTGGCAAAAAGCCAGGCTGGAGGCAAGGCTCAAGTGCTAGAAGCACTGTTTGAAAGGAGCTAGGCAAATAGAATGGAGGGATGAGCTCATTCAAGTTCACTCTACACATAGCATAGAAAAACCACCCTGAAACTCCCTCTGCGGATAATGTATGCTCATTTAAAAAGGTGAAGAGGCAACAAAATGAACATGAGGAAATGGGTTCTTAAAAGGGGTGAGGTGGGTTCAAAAGGGACAGATGAATGAAGAAGAAAAGAGGAGGAGAATGCAGTCAAGAATTCAACGCATGTCCTACAAAATTAAGGAGAGCGAGGGAATGGTTGGGTAGGGGAAGGATGGGTGAGAATGTTGAAAGGGGTGGTGTGGATCACAATGCAGTATGTTCATAAACCGCTGTGTCAAATGGTTACTCCAAGGTAATAAAATACTTCACAGTATATATATAGGACAATGACTTAAAGATAATAAAATACTTCACAATATATATACATGTATATATATATACATGTATATATATATATATATACATATATATATATATATATATAATGGCAATCACAGATACAGGTGCTTTCTTGGGATGGAATGTGCGTACTCTTTGACACCACACGGATTCCAGCTTTAATTTTCAACCATGACCATTAAGACACTAAGACAGGATGAACACAAGCGCCACCTCTTTCAGCCTAACTGTCATCCCTGGCTCAGCAAATCTAGATGATGTGGACAAGCCATGTGTTTAACAAACAGTATCCATTTTCACTTACTCTTTATTCTTTTGACAGAAGGAGCAACTTACGCAAAAAGACAGAGCCCCTCCAATGTGAGGGGCTCCCCCAAGACAGAGAAGGGGGCAAGAGAAAGACTTCACTCCTTCTGCACCTTCAGCCAAGGCCCAACCTGCTCACTGTCCCCACTGAGATAAAGAGAAATGGAGCCGTCTCCACCTCTCTTGCCACCATGCGTGCCACAGCCCCACAGAGCACACAGCGACGGGCTCATCAGACGGGTGCCAGGGTTGCTTTTCCTTTTTATTTGTTTAAGAGAAGCAGAGCGTAACTTGGAGACCACCCTCCCAGGCAAGAAATAGAAAATGTCAGGGACTATTGGGCAACCAGCATCTCTCCGCAGCGGATCCCCAAGAAGTTGTTCGGCACAGGTGTTTAATGATGATGCATTGCGAGATGGGGAATGCATAATGGCTCTCGAACCTCAACCTCCACCTGTGCCGAGGTCCACATTGGCTCGTGGGGTGATCGTAGAAAGAGAGGTGATGCTGCTCCGCTCCTGCCCAAGGGCCTTTCTAGCCTCAGTGCAACCAAGTTCACAACCAGGGAGCCCCTAGTTTTCCCTACATGAGCAGGTCTGTTGTGCAAGTTTATAATCTGCATCTGGGCGATATCTCCTGGAATTAGGCACTTCTGAAAGCAGAGTAAATTGGAGATGCCCTCAGGGACAACTCTCTCCAGGCTCCATCTTCCAGTTGGGATTTGTGAAAAAAAAAAAAATAAGCAAGGGAAACGATTGTACTCTCGGAAACACCAGGCAAGGTCCTGGTGAGCAGTCCTCAAACTACCTCCAGCTCTCCTCAGTCAATTTGAGTACGATGCCATAATTAAGGCTTCCATGGGTTTCAAAGTTCCAACAACTGTGAAAGCATTATCTCATTTAAATCTTATTACATGGAAACTGCTAGCATTACTATTGCCCTTCCTTACCTTTGGCTTGGGCTATGTGGCTTTTCAAGTGTGTGTGATAAATAGTATTTCCAGCAGTCTCTAGAGCCAAGGAAGAGTACCAATGAACAGGTACATAGGCAAATCTGGTCTCCTAAATCCTAAAAGCCTGCCATCCAAGAGTGTCACTTTAGCATTTTTTAATCTCTCTCTCTATGTTTGTATGTATGTATGTGTGTGTGTGTATTTATCTAGCTGTCTGTCTATCTTCAGTTCCTTTTCCCAAAGTACATAGCCTTTGGAATCATATCCAGTAGATACATTGAAGCAAACATATGCACACTTAGTGTGAATGAACTAATGTTGAGGAGCGTGAAGCAACTTTTTTTAAGGAGTGGCAGGTGAGAGATGGCATGTAAACATGGCTAGAATAAAATAAGCCACACTGTGAGAGCGAAAGCATGAATGAGCCCCTCAAGAAACCTAGGTCTCCCAACGACTGTGAGGGGGTGGAGGACCAAGTCTAGCAACTTGTCCCTTTATCCCAAGGACATGCATGTAACCAAAATTCGAGACATGCTTGTTGAAGGAGGTGTTTGTTGAAGGAGGTGTTTGCTGAAGGAGGTGTTTGTTGAAGGAGGTGTTTTTTGAAGGAGGTGTTGCTAGTCTGTGGTCATTACTCCGCAGGCCTTGGGACTTGGGGTATTACAAAATAAAAGGTCACTGCCTTGCGGACGTTTCTTTGTGGAACTCTGTGTGGGAAGGAAATCATGCTTAGATGCACAAATACACCAAAGGAACAAAAGTAGAGAAATTGTGGCTGAATTCATGCACTTCCCTCTTCCACACTAAGTAGCAAGAGATTCTCAAAACCACCAGAAGGAGACACGATGCAGGCTCTCGGTGCTTGCTGTTTATGGCCGATGTGTTTTGTGTACCTCAAGTAAAATTCCACTCAAATGGTCATTTGATTAAATTAATCTGAATTTGTTTTTATATTGTAGACAAATATAGGTGTGTGTGTGTGTGTGTGTGTATATATATATATATATATATATGAACAAACACAACTTAGGAAGAGCTCCACCCAGTATGTAGGTGACCTTGGAGAGTTTCTTAATTTTTTTCCTGAGTCTCAGATGTTATCTTTAAAAGAGGATCGTTAAACGGAAAGGATTCAAGGAGATAAAGGATGTAGTATGGCTGACAACTTCCAAGGTGGAGGCGCATGCTCCTCCTGGAGAAAGGAGCCTTGTCGGGTCTGAGCTGCACACTCAGACAAAGCAGCAGTGTCTGGTCCAACGGCGCACCCCAGACGGCCTCCCAGGGAACCGGCGCCGAGGGGCTGGGGTGTTAAGGATGAGAGATGAGAGCGTCTGGGAGCTATCCGTCAGTGTCCTGTGCGAAGGACACTACACGGAAGCATGGTCGCCGGGAAAACAATCAAACATATTGTACAATTTGGAGAAGCACATTCAATTTCCCCAGCCATAAGAAAGTATCATTTCCTTGTGATTAGTTCTATCAGTCAAACCGCTGGGGTTCCATCAAGATTTTCAGAGCCAATAAAATCCAAACATTTATAGTCAGCTAGTTTGTTTGTTCTTCCTATCCTTCCTCTAGTCCCAGAAATACATCAGCTGGAACTTTAAGGAGGTTTAGCATCACCACTATGTAGATCGCTACTTGGAGCAATGTTTCCTATTGATTTCCAAGCATTCCTTATCTTCAGTGGACAGCTGAAAGTATTTTAAAGTTTTGAGTCCATTTAAGAGGGTCATAAATATTGATGAATAGCACTTACACAACCAGAATTGATCAGACCAAGTATTTCATATCCTCTCATTGTAGTCAATGTTCATTATGTACTTCAATATTTTAAAAATTACAAATCTTCAGTGGCCACACACCAGAAGTTCTTACAAGTTGTGATGGTTATGTGGCTGTTATTGCTAATATTGCTGTTTATAATTAACGTGTGAGGGATGAACACCTTCCGTGGGTCTTAATGGAAGCAGCTCACCTTCCTCTTCATCTTTAGGGATTCAAAGAATGTAAGAGTCAGTACTGGGGCGGGCGACATGCTGGAACATCGAATGCTCCCACCGTTCTCGCTCCCCCTTTAAATTCTTTCATGTGACTGACAGTTTCATCCATTTTCCCCCCTGAGGCTACCATTGAAATTCCTTTGTACTTGTAGAAGCAAGTTTGCTGCTGGCTCAAGAATTTTGTTTTACCTCTGCCTTTAAGACTTGTCGGCGGCAAATTAGGACAAGGGGTTCTAATTTATGTTTCAAAGGCCTCAATGGCAGCGAGAAGTATTTTTATTTACATTCTCTCCCCCCCAAAAGTGTCAAGTCAAGATGATGAACCACAACACACTACTGTACAATTATTAGAGAATTCCAGGAGGAGTTGTGAAATTTGAGAAGCAGGGCAAATGGGGATAATGCCAGCTAATCCTAAAAAAGGTCTCCAAAGGGTTCAGCCTAGCAGCTGGGAGTATTCTGGAAGGAAGCAAAATATACATGTGACTCTTGCTGTGTGCTTTTATGTTCATTTATCTATCTATCTATCTATCTATCTATCTATCTATCTATCTATCTATCTATCTATCTATCTACATATACATATATGTGTATAAAACACATAAAATATCATAAAGTATGCATACACTACAAGTTAAATCTAGGCATGGAGGGTCACTCCTGCAATTCTAGCTACTTGGCAGGCTGAGACCTGAGGGTTTCCAATTTGAGGCCAGTCCAGGTTTAAAAAAAAAAAAAACTCAAGGTGGGCACAGGTGGCTCATGCCTATAATCCTCGCTACTCCAGAGACTGAGATCTGAGGATAGCAGTTCAAAGCCAGCCCAAGTAGGAAAGTCTGTGAGATTCTTATCTCCAATTAACTTCCAAAAAATAAATAAATACAGAAGTAGAACTATGCCTCAATTGTTCAAGTGCTAGCCTTGAGCAAAATAGCTCAGGCACAAGTGCCTAGGCCTAGCACAAAAACGGCAAGGTGAGATGTGACTGTCGTACAAGGTAAGCATAAATAGAATTATAGCCTCGGCCAGTCCAGGCAAAGAGCAGATCTTATCTCAAAAGTAATCAAAGCATGTGATAGAGTATCTGCCCCATATGAGTTCAAACTCCAGTGTCACCAATACGCAAAAGAGAAAATCACCCATTTCTAGTACTACATAAAAAATGTGACCCAAATACTAGCACAGCAACTTAATCCTTGTTTTCTTAACCTCTCATGGAGAATATTTCCAAGTATATAGAAAAGCTAAAAGAACTTTTTTTAACCCTAACAGTAAATGCCCAGATGCCTACCATGCAGAATCTACCATCCATAGTGCCACCTATCTATCCACTTATCCACGTACCGTCCACCCTTGACATTGTAGAAGCAGCCCCCAGCACCTCGGAATCTGCGTGGCTTTAAGTTTTAATCTCCCTGATTTTCCTCTGATCGCTCAGAGATCGCACTGTGCGTTTGGCCTTTGTTCTGAGGACATGCTTCTTTCAGAATTGTGTTACCTTGCCTGCATGAAGATGTTTTTACCCATTGGATCATGGCAGGGAGGTTAGGCAGAGCAGAAGGAAGGGCAGCAGATCTCTATCGCCACAGTTCAGAGACGATAAGTGACTCACACCGAGGCAAATGCACTTGTTTCCAAGATGGAGTTGTGTTTTTTTTTTTTTCCTAGAGATTTCAGGTTTCCACTCAGTGCCATCCAGCAGTCTCTATGCACTCCCTTCCTCGAGGGGTAGCTGTAAGAGATGAAGGGGCAGTGTTGGCGCGTGTGAATGGATCTACTTGTCATTCTTAATCAGTTTCTCTCTTGTGATGGAATCTCCTCAGATGTCTCTGGCCCTGTCCCCAGAAACAGCCACCTTCCTGCCAGCACGGTTGGGAGGTGACTGGCTGCCTGGAAGATCCCCCATTCTCCCATGCTGTCGTCCTTGGCTCTTCCCCGGGAAGAACAAGGCCTGTAATGCGACCCACAGCTCCCTTAGCTCGAGATCTGAGGATAGCAGTTCAAAGCCAGCCCAAGTAGGAACGTCTGTGAGAGTCTTATCTCCAATTAACTTCCAACAAATAAATAAATACAGAAGTAGAACTATGCCTCAATTGTTCAAGTGCTAGCCTTGAGCAAAATAGCTCCCTTCACTCCTGGCAAGGTGCAGATGCTGGAGATGAGGCCCAGTGGTTGTTTTTTTTTTAAATAAGTTTTTTATTGTAAAAATGCTGTACAGAGGGGTGACAGTTACACGAGCAAGGTCCTGAGTGCAGTTCCTACCAAGCATGGTTGCCTCCTCCTTTGTTTTTCCCCCACCATCCCTTCACTCCCACCTCCCTCCACAACTACACTCCCCCTCCCCCAACCTCCCCCCCTGCTTGTAAAGTTCGCTTTTCAGCATAGTGTCTTGTGCATCTCATTGTTACAATGGGTCCACCTGTATCCCTATTTAAGCATTTTGTTTTCTCCCTTCTCCTCCCCAAATCAGAGAAGTGTATATACAAGACTCAGAGCACTGACATCAAATACAGTGAAAACAGGGGTTATACCATGGGGCAGGAACATACAAAGAAACAAAAAAAAATCACATGGTACATTATAAATATGTTAGGAACAATAGCAAGAAAGAAAAAAAAACCACTTGTGTCCCAATCTTGGGGTTTATTTCACTTAACATCATCTTATCTGGTCATATGTGCATAGCTTTTGGCCTTTTCTGCTTGTCCCAGACATATACTAGTTATTGCAAATAAGGGAATCCACAGGACCTATGTGTCTTTGGGTCTGGCTTACTTCACTTAATATAATTGTTTCTAAGTCTTTCCATTTCCTAACAAATGGGGCAATGTCATTCTTTCTGATGGAGGCATAGAATTCTATTGCCTATATATACCACATTGTTGGTGGGAGTGTAAACTTGTTCAACCACTTTGGAAAGCAGTATGGAGGTTCCTCAAAAGACTCCACATAGAGCTCCCCTATGACCTAGCAATCCCACTTTTGGGCATTTACCCAAAGGATCACAAACAAGGCCATACGAAAGCTACCAGCACAACGATGTTTACTGCAGCATTATTTACCATAGCTAAGATATGGAACCAACCCAGATGCCCCTCAGTCGATGAATGGATCAAGAAAATGTGGCTCAGTGCTTTTATCTCCTCTCCATCTCCCTCTGTGGCTACAGGCACAAAACCCTCACAGGTTTTGTTTGGTCATCTCATCCCTTCACCAGACAACCCTGCCATGTTTAGTCTATGGTGCCCAGTCCCTCACCCAAGGGAGTTCTCTATGGTTTTCATGTGGGGGTTTCACCCACCTAAAGAGAGCTGTAACACCCTCGGCATTAAAGAAAGAACATTCTATCATCTGAGCAAAAAATTTCACACCTTACCTAATACTCTTGTTTTCTTTCCAAAATCTCTAACCTATCTCCTCCAGCCCAGAGGGTTTTATGCTCACTTCCTGTGCCAGGTAAAACAGTCTCCTTCCAAATGTATTGTTTAATCAAGAATCTCGTCTTTGAAAGATCAGAGCCGAGCGTTTTCCCGTTCTGTTTCTCTTTGTTTTGCAGCTGTGACTTTCATTCCCTGGAGGCCAAAGCTTAGTTAAAACAGAGGAAAGGTGGTAGGGCTTAAGATTTTAAAGAGTAAAAGAATTCATAGTAGTACTAGCAATAATAATAATAATAATAATAATGATAATAATAGTGCTCCTTTCCTCATGTCTTTGTATCTGCATTGTGTAGGTGAATTGTCAGGAAAAGTGGTTCTCAATGGGGAGTGGAGAAGAGGTAATTTTGGCACTTAGGTAACTTAGGAAGGCAATTTTTTTTCTTACAATACCTTGGAGTGGGGCCATTACTGGAGTGAGAAGAGAGAGAGAGAGACAGACAGACAGAGAGACAGAGACACAGAGAGACAGAGACACACAGAGAGAGAGAATGCTTGGGTGGTTTGAAACAACTTACTGTGCACAGAGTCCTTTCAATGAACAGCATCGCAGCCAAAAGCAGTATGGATACCCCTGTTAGGAAAACCCAATCAAAACAGATTCTTCAAAAACTATGTTTTAGGGAGCCCAAGAAATCCATGAAAGGATTATCTCAGGACTAAGAAAAATATAAAGGGACAGAACCAGTCCCATTTCAATCAGAGAAGTTCCACTCTGCTTAGAAATCTCTATGAGATCCTACTCCAGGGGGCAAAAGTGGGAGATACTCAACCTCACTGGATGACCCATGATACAATGCTTGTATCATTTTAACAGGTTGTATTTTTTTTAAATCTGGAGACAGTAAGATTATATTTTGCCAAATCATAACATTTAAAGGCATTTGTTCTTATGATTAGGTACCATTGTTTCATAAAAGAAATAACTCCACCCTAAAAGGCAGAAAAAAATAGTCATTTCCATATTTGAATTTAAGTGTTTTAGTCTTAC
This sequence comes from Dipodomys ordii, assembly GCF_000151885.1. Classification (NCBI taxonomy): domain Eukaryota; kingdom Metazoa; phylum Chordata; class Mammalia; order Rodentia; family Heteromyidae; genus Dipodomys; species Dipodomys ordii. Next base: position 3,882,160 of record NW_012267260.1, read on the forward strand.
AGAAAACTTAAAATTTAGTTACATATACTATTGTCAATGACAGGACTCAATAAGATCTACCCATCCTTTCTGATCCTTTCCTCAAAGTACTGTTACCTTAGTCCAACAACCCTGAAAAGGTTTCCTACCCAAGACAACAGAAAAGAGGCCTACATTAACGAAGTCTTCTCACAGAAGCCAAAGCAATTTAGAGTCTGAATGTGCTACCTTGCCTAGATAGGAAGCCTAGATAGTAATATCGGGAAAGAAAACAGTGGGAAAGCAAAGCGATCTCTTCGTTGCATAAACATGGTCTTCCCTCCATTCCTTCACAATATGCATGCCCAGGAACCAGTATCATTACAAAGATCAGTTGGGACTGCACACAATAACCGAGCATCATAAAAGAATTATCAGAAGATTCGTTAAAGAAGGGAAATGATGGAAATGGATGGCTCTGCATCTACATTTGTGACTGCTGACCAAATGAGTTGAGGGCAAACTTCACGTGTAGATTCTCAAGCCATCAAATTATAGATACACTTTAAAGCATTGCACGTGCACGCGCGCGTGCACACACACACACACACACACATACACACACACAGGAATACAGAAAATTCTAGCAGAAATAAGAACTGACAGTACTTCACACCCTACATAGGTGGCAGAATCTTGTACTTCCAGAATAAAAACACACGCGACAGATGGTAGCTATTTTATATTGAATGGTGATTTTTTTTTTACTTACATAAAAAATTCTTTTTTGTAATTAGCCCACTTGACTTCTCTCCTATGAACTCTTAGCCCCCAAGATGAATATTATGAAAACAATATCACCACTAAGCAGCTGTTAGAAGAGGGAAATTAAATTGTAAAAGAACAAAATAACAAATTATTTTAAAAAACAATATATTTTGTGTTTGGGTCATTTAATGTCATCAGACTTCACCCTGCTAAAATAACTTATGTTGTCATTTGCCAGTATTCATAAACAATCTTCAAACATGTGACAATGCAGGCTACAAGATTAGCACAAAAAAATGAAGATACATTTTCATTCCTAAGAGTTCAAAATCTATGAACAGTTCAGTGCAATCAGATTCAGCGGAATGCTGGGCAAATTACATGTGTACAAGAAGCTTTCCAATTCTGTGGAGGGCTTTGATGCTGTAGCTATTACTTCATTGCACCTTGTTTGGTTTTTCGTGGCCACATATTATACAGAAGGCAAGGGGATGCGAAAGTGAAGAAAACGGAAAAGAGAAGAGAACTATAATACATTGAACGTCTATTCTTGATCAGAACTAATGTTTTCTTTATTCTCAAGTAGTTTTCACTTGAGGTTGGAAAACGATCAGTGAGGAGAGGAGCTTTATATGGAAAGATGATGAGGAGTTGTCAAGTTGATAGAGTTAGCACCTGGTAAGCACCACTTCCAGAACCCCATATTTTACTACTTGATGAAGTGGAAAGGAGAACAGCTTGGACAGTGACCAGCATGCCTGTCACAGGCTTTGCCATGGAGTTGTGGACAGGGACCTGGAACAAAGAAGATGACTTTTTAGATTCACTCATTCCATAGATATTTATTTGGTGTTCACCTTTCACCAAATAATGGACAACCTCCTCACATGGAATGAAAGATAACTAGTAGTCAGCTACCTTCCTCCAGAGTTACATCCGACCCTGGGCGTCTGTTTCTCTGAATGGCTTCTGCACCAGAGCTGGTGAGGTTAATTCCAGAGGACTTGTGAGTCTCAAGATCTTACCTCCCCACCCTCAGATCCCTTAGCATATTCAGATTTCCCTGACATTTTTCCCATCACAGTTTACATATAACTTTTTTGTTATTAATTTTTCCTTTTCATTATTATCTCTAAGCAGTTGTAAAAAGGAGTTACCAATGAACACAGTCATTGATGAAAACAATGTGTCTTAATTATTCATGTTTCTAACATTCAAATAATTCAATTTCTTTCCAAAATATATAGCCACTTCTGAGTAATTATTGTAAGAGTCATATACTGCTCCATTTGTAGCAGGCAAGTCATAGAGTTCTTGATTGTTTGTCTAGAAGGAAATGCAGAAATTAAGCAGTCATTTTACTGATAAGAACACTAAAGAACAAAGACTGGGTTTGAAACTGGACACTCACTTCACTAATTATCAGTAGAGCTAAGCCATAATTTCAAATCTCCCAACTCCTACACTCATACTCTCTCCAATTCTATGTCTATACTCAACTTGGAATTAAGTCAGTTACTCAACTAGAGAAGTCTCTCCATCTTATAGCTCTAACTATAGGTATGAGAGTCACAAAATTTCCTACTTATTCCCCACCCCTTCTCTAATTAAACAAGTGATAAAAGATGTGACTGATGGAATGAACATCAAAAAAGAAGAAATAATGAAATAAACATCATGAGGTTATAAGTTGGCTTGAGCTCAATTCACTGATCTTCATTATAGTTATTCATGCAAGCTTGGAGTTCATCCAGATAGCTTCACAGGTTTTATGCCTTTGAAAAACAGCACAACATAAAATTCCATCCAAAATCATGAAGTTCCTATATGCAAAAGACATTATCAAAGACATAGTCCCTGTTATTAAAAGAAAATGTCTAACAATTTCTGTAAAAGAAAGCAAAGTTTCTGTGAGGAAAGAAATCATGTCATTCACTCATTTATCATTCATTAGTCCGATCAATGATTGCGCATCAATGACATGTAAATACTGTATATAAAGTATGTGTAAGTGCATGTAAGTACAGGTAAAGCATATGTAGCAAGGAAAGGAAATACTGGTATAGGGGGTATTAATTATATTATACTGTTGTATAATCAACCACCTCCAAACTGTAGTGGCTTCACACAGCAAAATCATTTACTAGCTCACAGTTCAGGGGGAGGGGAACTGAGCCATAACCTGCCTGGGTCCCTGTGGTTCAACAATCTCTGATGACATGAAGTCATCAAAACAGCGTGAACTTCTGTTGTATCTGAATGTTCAACTGTTGAACAAGGAGTGAGGGCCCTGTTTCCAAGATGGCTCCTCTGTCCCCCAGTTATGAACCTGTCTCTGCTACTTGGCCAGGACTCTCTCCCCAGGGTCATCTTCTAACAGGACAACTGACCAGCCTGAGTGAGCACAGAAAGCACCCTCCTTCTGTGGCTCAATCTCAGAGGCGGCATCTCACCTACCTCTCCCATGTCAGCACAGTCACTGGAAGCGAGTCGGTATGCCTATGTCATATTCAAGAGGAGAGACTCAGGAGCCAACGGGATCTTTCAGCCTTGTCCGTGAAGCTCGTTATGTTATCTTGGCACAAGAGGCAAGGGTAACACCAAGGATCACGTCTCATAACATCAAGGATCACGTCCCATAACAGACTGGGAAAGTGAGAAAGAATCAGGTTGTGGACAAGTCAGTTGAAGACAAGTGTTGCTTTGAAGGCCGGCACTTAACCAGGGATGAGGGACAAGTGAGTGGACGAGTAATTGATTTGGCTCATGCAAGAGATATCGGAAGAACAAGAACAGGGATTCCTACAAGTGATAGGACAGATGATACACAACCCAGAGAGAAAGAAACGTGGCGGGGGGGGGGGAGAAGCAGAAATTGAGAATTTAGAAAAGCTGACCTTTGGGGCAGGGAAGTGTCGAGAAGCGGTAAACAGCACTGTGGCTTCAAAGGCTGTGGGTGTAGAGACTTTCAAGGAAGAAAATGTAGTCTGCTGGGTTGGATGATTAGAGATGTTGAGGGTTATGGCCTGGTGAGAATGGCTGTTCATAAATCACAGCCTTGAGCCAGGATGAAGTGTGAGAAGAATCTAGTACAGTTTCAGGCTAGATCAAACCTACCATAGGTACATCTTTCAACTTACCAAATCTAGGAAAGCATCTCCTTTGTATTACTAAGCTATCTATTCTAAATGTCATTTGTGAGAAGCAGCAAGTATTAGGCTGAAATTTTCCACTCATTCCAATCGATCCATCCCAATAGATTCAATGCCAGGTGTTAATTTCATCTGTCACCCAAACAAGTCCAATGCCGGGTGATAGGAATGCCCAGAGAGAGTGATTTGGGGGTCTCTGCCTTCAGAAAAAATGTCAGTCTAAACACAGATCTGGATGCCCAAAATATGGTGATTCCTCCACACTAATCTCAGAGGACAAAGCAAGTTTGAAGGACAAGCTGGATTTTCCTCCTTGGCTTCAGCCTGGCTAACAGTGTCAACAAAGACTGCAAAATGTCGAGTCTTCCACAGGGCAGTGATAATCACAGAAGGTTCCAAAAGGACAGGACGTCCAGCCTCTTTGTCTATGTGCCAGGAAGCAACTGACACACACAAGTGAAGAACAAAGAACTAAAAAAAAAAAAGCTATGGCAACAAATATCTCAAACAAGGGTGTGGGGTGAGGAAGGGGGGAGGGAGGAAGCAGTCTTTTGTTCTTTATTCCCCAAACCCTCAACATTTAGCTGCAATAGAGTCTCAAAAACTGAAAAGAGAGAAAAAAATGAAGAGGGAAAGGAAGGAAGGAGAGGAGAGAGGAGGGAAGGGGAGGGAAAGAAGGGAAGAAAAGGAAGAGAAGGGAAATAATAGAAGAAAAGGGAGAAAGCCAGAAGGAATGGAGGGAGAAAGGGAGAAAGGCAGGAAAAAGAGAAAATAGAAAGAGAAAGGTCAGAAAAAGGAAATACAATGAATACAATTTAACAGATTTTTGTTGCTGTGGACGGGACTCAACAGAATCCTTTACTCAGAGATGCTTGAACAAGTATAAGTATGTGAGACCTGACACAGCTCAAGCATGGAACCGCTATGACTTACCCATATGGCTAGAGAGCAGGCTCAGGATAGATGCTGGGAATTCTCTTTTTACAGAGCAGAGACACAAAGACATTGCCAATGTCACCCTCACTCACTGAGCGCAGCCAGGGCTGCTCTCCTTTCCACAAAATGGCTGAGCTGTGTGGTTGAGGCTGAGGGATTTCTACACGAAAGAACTCTTCTTCACACATGGCTCTTCAACAGCAGAAGAATCAATGAGGCTGCGCCCGATCTGCCCTGTTGGAGAGCTCCCTCCACCTGGGCCAGGGCCAGGGACGCAGGATGGGGAGAACAGGGATCACGCAGCAAAGGGAGAAACTGGCCAGAGAACATAGCAGTCTCTGCTCAAATCTGCCAGGCCTGGTGTTCACAAAGCTGTGACACAGAAAGGAGGAATGTTCACCTATATACTGCTCTGGAAAGTCTACCGTTCTCAGCATTCGGCCGCGTCAAGTCCCCTGCGGTTACTGTTACCATGAGCAGTTAGCACTGACAAGGTACCACACACCGGAACTCTGCTACCCCGCAGATACCACAGGCAGCCAACTACTGCTCGGCTGTAATCGCTGTCCTTTGAAGATCCTTCAGTCTCTTCTCTACCTTCTGTAAAGGGAGTATCTAGGATCAGGTAAATAACATGCACGGATTCTGCTCAAGAATGGATCTAGCCGGGCGCTGGTGGCTCACGCCTGTCATCCTAGCTACTCAGGAGGCTGAGATCTGAGAATCGTGGTTCAAAGCCAGCCCAGGCAGGAAAGGCCGTGAGACTCCTATCTCCAATAAACCACTAGAAAACCGGAAGTGGCGCTGTTGCTGAAGTGGTAGAGCGCTCGCCTTGAGCTGAAGAGCTGAGGGACAGCACCCAGGCCCAGAGTTCAGGCCCCACGACTGACAAAAAAAAAAAAAAAAGAATGGATCTATTCTTCCCACTATCAGCTGCAAGGGTTATGCAGAGGCGGCAAGAGGCTAACCCTCCTGTTCTCATAGGGAGTATGAATCCGTGCTTATTTATACTTGTTCCTACCCAGACATGGAGGGAGTTAGACCTCATTTTGTGAGCTTCAAGTATAGACATTCCAGCCAACAAGCAAGGCACCATTTCAGATTACCAGAAGAGGCTATGAATGGCGGCGTACGTGCATAGAACATATAAAGGGCTTCTGGGGAGATGTCTGCTTCAACTCCTCCATTTTGGAAGCCAAGAAACGGAGAACCAGAGATGGGATATGTTTAATGTGGCAGAGAAAGAATTCAAATATCTAAAACTCAATACTTATCCGGCTATATTTATTCTGGGCAGCAAAATGTTGGCACTGATATGATCAATTTCATGAACCAGAGGGTGCCCGATTACTCTTTCCTCTTACCATAAATGAAATGTAAATTAGACAGGGTCTGATCACCGTGTTCTGGCTTTCTATGATTTGATGGGAGGGTCCATATTCCACTTGACACAACACAGTGATTTTGACATTGTTATAAAGGAGAAATTGTTGCAGAGATTTTAGGCAATGGATATGCTTTAAAAACAAAGGAATGACTGAGGGAGAGCCGAGACAGAGACAAAGGCAGGGAAGAAGTATTATCTAAAAATCACTAATAGCCAAGTATCATTAAACGAGCTTTGTGTGGCCATCCACAGGTCTAGTAAATATGGTGCACGCTCTATTGTGCTCTAAATGTGTGAGTCCAGGGAGCTATGATGTAAGAATGTCATAGCAGCAGGTCGCTTTCAGGTCAAAAGCTGCTTTCAAGAAAGAATGTCCAGGGGCTGGGAAGGTGGCTTAGTGGTAGAGTGCTTGCATTGCATGCCTGAGGCCCTGGGTTCAATTCCTTAGCACCACATAAGCAAAAAGAAAAAAGCCAGAAGTGGCGCTGTGGCTCAAGTGGTAGAGTGCTAGCCTTGAGCTGAGGAGCTGAGGGACAGCGCCCAGGCCCAGAGTTCAGGCCCCACAACTGACAAAAAAATTAAATATTAAAAAAATTATAAAAGAAAAAAAAAGAAAGAATGTACAGAGCCAGGCACTGGTGGCTCACGCCTGTAATCCCAGCTACTCAAGAGACTGAGATCTGAGGATCCCGATTCAAAGCCAGCCCAGGCAGGAAACTCCATGAGACTCTTATCTCCAATAAATCACCAGAAAACTGGAAGGGGTACTGTGGCTCAAATGGTAGAGCGCAAGCTTTGAGCTGAAGAGTGCAGGGACAGTGTCCAAACTGACTTCAAGCCCCCCCAAAAACTGACAAGAAAGAAAACAATAAAACGAAGAAAAGGAGCTCCAGAGCAATCAGTTAGCATGTGGTACTTATAAAAGAGGAAGAAAATTAATAAGAAATATACACTCTCCTAAATTTGCATTTATTAGCTATATTACACAATTATATACCTCAGATACCCACACATTTGAACACCAAATATGAATGCTGATCTTTAGCTTGCAGGCTTAAAGATTATTATTGGAGGGTGATCATTGAATTGCTTCATTCCCAAAGAAACAAACATAATTATTACAACACTTAACTCTGTATAAAAGTTCCAACTAGCTTACATTGTTTCACTATAAACCAGAAACTTCATCTTGTTGCTACTTTTTTGTCCCATCCCAATAGTGTCAAAAAACACGTAATGTTGGTATGTTAACATACCAACATTTTATATCCTTAAGAATACTAAAGAAATTTAGAAAAAAAATTGAATATTGATCTGTTATTCCGTTCACTGATAATAGATTTTCACGCACATGTGCAAGTGCTAAACATATATCCGTTGCCTCAAAACACTGTCTTTTTGTCTTTAAACGTGTATAATCTAAAATTTAACACTTGAAGTATGCATGTCAGTGACTTTCAGTACATCTACATTGTTCTGCACCCACCGACCATCCACCCAGCATGAAGAACTTTCACTTCTTGCAGAACCGAAACTGTATGTATTCAACAGGAACTCCCATTATTTCATTTTAATGTTCTTAATGGCCTACATGTGTCAGCCAGTGAACCTTTTTCACATTTTCTATCTCCGTACCTGGTAACGAGGAAAGCTGAGATGACGCACCTGCCCCTGGGCCGTTGACATGTTAAGACAGAAGCACGGTCAAAGGCACCATCACACAAGGCCTTCAGGAGTGACACTGAAGTCAGGTTCAAAGTAGAATAGCTGATATTTTCGTTTCAAATTTCTCCCTGGCAGCACAAAATACATAGCTCTAATTCAGAGAAATAGGCTATATTTAGAAATAGAAAAAAAAAACCTCTCAAATGAAAGTTGGGATGCAGCTATTCCAACTGAAGTTCTCTGAATATTATTTCCGAGAGTTCATTGATCTTTATTTTATAAATTCTCTGGGTGGGTAGTTTTAGAAGAACAGAGTCAGCTACATCCAGTTTCTGAGGTCCCTGTCTGCTACTTGGATCCTGAAAGGTCTGGTCTCCAGGGTGGTGTTACTGGGCGGTGGTTGAGCCCTTAGGAGGTGGGGTGTCATGAGAGGTCTTTAAGTCATTGGGGCCATGGTCTCAATAGAGAGTGTGGGCCATTTGCTTCCACCACTTACTCTGCAATCGCGGCTTCCTGAAGCGAATGATTTTGCTGCAGCACAAGCTCCTACCATTGCTGCTCTAGATACAAAATAAAATGGAGCCAAGCAATCGTGGGCTCCATCATGTAAAAACTGTAAGTCAACACCAGCCTCTTCTTCTTCTTGGAGGATATTTATCTCAGCTATTTTGTTGCAGTAATGTGAAGCAGAGTCACACACTTCCTAACATGTGGGATGGTGGCCGACCACTGCAGGCAAAAGCAAACTGACAGTCTTCGTTTCCCTGGGCCTGTGTGAGGCCGCAAGCCACTCTGCTTTCTAAATCATTGAACCAACGTGTGACAAATAGCACCTCAAAACTTCCAAGCTCAGCCAAAGAAAGGGTTATAATAAAATTTACCCTTATTAATAAACATTGCGTTCCTCTGAAAATGGGTTGTATCAGCCAAAATCCAATACCTCTTTGTTCACCTTGTTGACCTTTTCTGGAGGTCAACATTATGAAGCCAGCATCCAATTTCTCGTTTTTAAATTGGAACCTGTGGTTTTATTTTTTTTAATTGTTTTGTTCTTGTTCCGTGTTACTGAACACAGTGACACACGACAAGCTGATATATTCCAAGTTGACTGTTTGTGTTCTCCTTGCTAGTGATCATTAATTTCAGTTGGACAGTTATTCATGCAAGCAATTGGCCACCTTGATAACTGAGGAGGAAAATACCCAAGTGCTAGGCTTTTAAAATGGTAATAGGGAGAAAAAGATATAATTCTCCTGCAAAACCTATTCTTCAAATTGTATGTTTGGTCTCTGGTGATATGAAAAGCATATAATCATGCTAGCTGGTCTAAACTGTTTTTATTGAAATCTAGATTTGCAATAACAAGGATTGGAGTTGTTAAAAGCTCATTTCGAGTATGAATGTTTGGGCTCTACCTGTAGTACATCTACGAAAGTCTTGGGGTTTAGAAAGATAACACAGTCCAAAAGCATCTCTCTTCAGTTCAATTTTCTCATGGAGAATAGCATACTAGCTGCTTTAAGTGGCCTCGGGGTATTTCCAGATGCTCCAAAGAGTGATGTCTTTGAAAGAATTTCATTCTTTGGCACTGGGTTTCTGTTCATCTTTCCAGCCTATGATTGAGTTTAGATCAAAATGGAACATGGACACAACAATGCCAACCCGTGTTTAACAAATCCGCCTTGGTCTGGCCTCACATGAAATTTGTGAAACCGACCTCCTCGCCCATTCTGCCGGTCACCAGCTTGTTTCTGCCCCTGTCTGTCTAGTCTAAAATAACACTATAACTCTCTAGGTCTGAGTCCTTAGACTTCGCCAACAGGATTGCTTGGGCCTCTCAATGTGAAGCAGTACCACAGAGGAGTGGTAGAGGGCCTGGAGGGAGGCTGAGGTACAACCTCCTGGGGTCAGTTTTCCTCCAGCATTGCCACCTCTCAGCTTCTGATACATCTTGTAGGGATTTGTGCAACTGTAGGGAATCCTGGCTCTGTTCAAGCCAGAAGATCATGACGGTCCTCAATGTAGAGAAAGGGCATGGATGAAAAGATCCAGTCCAACATTCTATACTGTCGTTAAGAAACTGAGACCTAAAATGTTCGCTTGCAAAGATCAGCCGAAAATTTTCCCACTGTGATTATTGTCTGTCTAACGTCTTTGCCTATTAGTCATTGATAGAAACGTGCTATTTACTTAGCATATTTCTGTAGAAGGAAACACCCTCTGAACTCTAATGGAGACTAGAAAAGTGTTTTATGCATAAAGGTATGAACTGTATCCTCAAGACAGTTCTTGTTTCCTTTCATACATTTAAACTGTCTTTTCCAGCATCAGCTTTTCCTCAACAGGCAAATCTATACAGAAGAATCATGTGGTGTCATGCTGTCAAAGGGAACCATGCATTAATTGAGAGCTTAAAGAATTATTGTAATCACTTACTATTTTCCTTTAATTATTTTCAGATTTTGAGACGGAGCCAAATACTTCTCTGTGTACAAAAATAGAGCAATTTAAAGAAGTGATAGATACTTGGCAAGATTTGCAAGTGACACAGAATTTTTTAACGTGTGTATTTCAGGAGGTTCTCTCACTGGATATGTTAAGGACATCACACGTAAAGGAAAGCTTGCAGCAGTATGTTCGTAAAAATTAACTGCCATCTTACCTGCTGCATTCTTGATTTAAAGTGCCTCCATGGCTGATAATAGAACTGACCAAACCTTCACAATAAGTTTTTGTAATGATATCATCACACAATTTAAGGAACCATCATAAAGATCCATTTTTATCTCTTTACATCAATTTTTATCTCTTTACCTCTCTATTCTGAAGGTGATTACTGTTAAAGGATAGCACTCTTTATTAAAACAAGCTGTGGTGCTGGCATGATCTTTAGGTTGTGTCTCTCTCCCTCCCTCTACTCTCTCTCTCTCTCTCTCTCTCATACCCACCCCCACACATCTGAGATTTATTATCATATTTAATATTTTAAACAGTACTCTGAATTTGTAACGCTTTCTCCTGCGGTGCCACACACAATACCTTGTATTACACAGTCAGTGCTGTGGCTCAGTCATAAACTTCAATGACAACAATTGCACTCCAGCTTAGCATCTGCTATGTTCCCAGCATGCATTGTACCAGGTACTCAGCACAGCTCAGCTCTCATCCTAACTGACAGGTGCATCTGGACATCTTTACTCCTTGGTTTTGTGCAGCTAAGGACATCTAAGATGGAGGAGCTTAGATAACGTTCCAATGGGCCTCCATCTTGTCCCTGGCAGCATTAGAATTGGAGCCTTCTCCCTTCCAAGCCACACACAGCTTCCCTAGTCCTTCTCCACCTGCCTTTTCCCCAGACAGGGCAAATCCTAGAGAAACTCACTCGCAGGCATGTTTCCATGCAAACACGTGTGACCATACCTCAAAGCTCACAGGAACAGAGTGTAGCCCTCAGGGAAAAATGATTCCTGACACATTCTGTCTCTGGGAATCTTTGGTCAGGGGCTAATTTGGGGGTGGGGGGGAAACTTCCATTTTTTGGAATACTGAAATTCCCCAATCAATAAACATAAATCCAGTGCCCAGTATATTAAAGTCCCTAGGGATGATATTGTCAGAGAAAATACAGTAAAAATACAGTCCTTACCCAAGTATTACAGGAGATGCAGTTATGGTTCAAAAAAATATGTCATTTTGTGTTTGAGATTTTTATCTAAGAGGCCCATCCCAATCATTGTTCTCTTTTTGCCAAGTCTGGAAGCTCTTCCAGAAAGAGCTATGTGCAGTGTGTTTTACTTCATTTTCTTTTCTGCCTCTTGATGAGACAGTCTCTAAACCCAGAAGAGAGAAGTCATGGGTGCAATATGGAAGGGGGCACTGTGAACCGAGCAGCGATTACAATTGTCTGTAAAGAGTTCAAAACTCCTCTCAAAAAAACCTTAAGCTAATATAATACCGTCTGCCCAGAAATCCTTCCAGGCAAGCAGAGCTGATGGAGTCGATGCACTTTTCTGTGGTGAATCATTCCTTTCATTTATTCAGTCATTTTACAGTCAGAGACTCAGCAGGAAGGAGATGACACACTTGGAAGGGGTAATTAAGAAGAATGTAATGAGGGAACTATTTACACAGATGCAGGCAGAGTGAAGGAAAACCAGGAAGGAATGGGGAAGGTTACTGAGGCCAGCCACCTTGGTAAATCGCTGCCAATTGTAGCCTTGCAGTCTGAGAGAGGCCGGAGTCAGGGTTAGGGTCCAGGAAAGCTGAGCTGCAGAATGACCCAAAAATCAGACAACAAAGCCAAGAGGAAAACAGGACTCAGGAGAACAGAAGACACTGGAGAACTTGACCTCTCTCGTTTTGCTCCACACTCGAGCCTCCTGTTGTGCAAAACTTAGCAACCACAAGGGGCAAAAGGAGAAACTTGCTTTGAAGTCCACTGGAATCTGCTCCCCAGGCTGGAGGACCAGGAAGGAAGGATCACAACCCGCCCTGTGATGTCATCATTAATTGTAGATTGCCTCCACCTGTGGGGCGCTTACTCCATCCCATAATATGGCAGTCTATGAGTGTCTTTCCCCCAAACTAATGACCGTTTAACCATTTCAAATCTGTCGTGATGGCAAAGAAGTTAGGACACCGTCAACCAAATTGCCAGCACTGCAGGAGAAAAACAGAGGGAAGGAGAGAAAATAGCTTCCCTCCCCCATGAAAGGACAGTAAAGCAAAAGAGGAAAGGCCAGGCAAAGGAGAGGCAGAGCGAGAGGAAGGTCTACCTCGCGCCTCCTTGCCTCCAACGCTCTTTGGGTAAGGCCAGGGGACACAAATCCACACTTCCTCCTCTCAATCCGTGACGATGTCAACTGCATGCCACAGTTCTTTTGGCAAACGTATTATTCACAAACCTATTCCACAGAATTTTTCTTTTTCCATTGGCCCCGTCTCCGGTGTCAGTGCGTGACAGAAGACATGAGCACGAACACTGAAAACACAGATCTACCTTAAACCTCTTGAGTCTCCTTAGCAGCTAACGACATGACAAGATCTGCTATACGTCAGAGAAATTACAGACGCACCTCTCAGCTTCCTCTCAAAAAAAACCGCTGTTTGTCATGGACTGCAGAACTCCGGGGACACAGCAGCGGCGTGGTATTTGCTAATTAACACTTGTCCAAATCCTTCCAGCGAAATTGCATCCGGTGAGCTTTTCAGCTTGCAAGCTGACCGAAGCTCCCCCCTGCACGTAATCAGATTGCTGAATAGTAAGCAAAGCTTGCTAAAGGAATTAAACAAATTTAATTCTCTTGCCTATGTGACAATTTGCTATCACAGGATACGTATGTAATTGAAAAATTAAAGCAAGCATTGGGATACGTTAATTTCCACATTTTTCATGCCTCTCATGGTCTACTATTCAACTCTGCCTTAGCCCTTAAAGATTCCATATTGACACCAGCCAGATGATTAGGCTCCTAAAGTAAATGAGTAGGGATTTTCATACAATAGATTTTATTCCTTGTTTTTTTTTTTTTTCCTTTTTGGGTCCGGTCGTGGGCCTGAACTCTGGGCCTGGGCGCTGTCCCTCAGCTCTTCAGCTCAAGGCTAGCGCTCTACCACTTGAGCCCCAGCGCCACTTCCAGCTTTTTTCTTTCTGCTTATGTGGTGCTGAGGAATCGAACCCAGGGCCTCTGGCATGCAAGGCAAGCACTCTACCACTGAGCCACCTTCCCAGCCCCTATTCCTTGTTTTTATAACAGCAGAAATATCACAATGATCTGAAAGTTTTAGCAATGAATTTCAACTTAAAGGTAAGCCCAAATAGTCACCAAAAATCCTTCCTAAATGTCTTTGCAACACTCTGGTATTGGACAAATAACAAGGAAGTACTTTTCTGAAATTCTCTGCAATAACGTGAAATGTTTAATTCCACAGAAATGGGGAAGAGTTCAAGGGGAGCTATTTACAGCTCTTTCGTACTCTAGCAAATAGATTGTTTGTTTGGCTAACAGCTATAGATAACTAATACATTGCCTTGGTATTTTCTGAAGACTAAATGAATAAAAACATAAAACATTTAGGGCAGTGTCCAGTACACAGTGTTCCATTCAATGAAGAAACAATCTACTGACAGATGCTGGCAACAGAATCATTAACAGAGAATACTGAAAACTTTGAGTAAACTTATTTTTCAGAAAAGGCAAAACATCTCACCAGTTTGTGGTTGAATAATTCTAAATCTAACCTGTACAATTTTTGTTGTCATTTAATATGAGTAAAATTAGATTTCATCCAAGTTTCCTTAAAATTGGGACATTCTGGGTTTAGTGTTTTTAGTCATTTATCTTTAACCTTCTAGTTATCCCATCTATAAACATCAATCTTCTCTTTATTTTCCAGCTCATCGTGTGTGTGTGTGTGTGTGTGTGTGTGTGTGTAATATATAGTTTTCTCTGAATAGTTGTATAAAGAGTTTCACTTTAACAGGTCAACATATGTGTACGTTGCATCTTGACTGGAGTCACCCTTCCTACTTTAACCCCATCTCTGCCAATCCCACCCATCTCCTCGGTTTTCACTGGCAGAATACGAATCTGGGGGATTCCAGGTGGATGGAAACTAAAGAAGTCTAAGTGAATACCTTTGTATGTCAGACATTATCTAGCTGTCTGTCTGTCTGTCTGCCTGTCTGTCATCTATCATCAAGCTATTCTTTCTTTAACTCTTACCTTTCTTCAGCAAGTATTTATGGAAGACCAGCTAGGTCCCCAGTACTGGCTACATGTGATACACAGCCATATAAAATAAAATTCTGTCCATACATCCTACAACCTAAAAATCATCTTATTGGATCATCATGAAAGCCCTAAGACTGACATTTCATCTTTATTTTTCAGTGAAAAGACTGAGACTCCATTACGTTGTGTAATTTAGCAACACTGATTGACTATTGGCTAATTGACTGATTGACTATAGGCTACTGACTAGGGGAAGATGGCTAAAGCCCTGTTTAGACTGGCTCATAAAAGGCCACACTGTTCCCACCATAGGCCATGGTGGGATAAATTGCAACACGCCTGACCACATTCATAAATAAGTTCATTTTCTTAACTGCTTCCCTGGCTGCCATAAGTAGGAGTAGAGATGGTCGATATCCTTGTCTCATTCTGGACTTTAGAGGGAATAATTCCAGTTTCTGCCCTTTAGTGCTAGAATCCCCAGTCTGCCTTTTTGCTCATTCTAGAAATGTAAACACCCAGGGAAGGAAGGTGAAATGCCATTGTATAATCTTTAAGAGGTTCATTGATGTCTGTTATTGTTTCCCTGGTATAAAAAAATGAGAAACACATGATACGAAATAAAGTTACTTGCAGTGTTCATGGTTCTGCCCGCCAGTGTAAGATACAGTTATTGTGCATCTTGGCATAATGCAGCTGAAAAGAAGGAACAGCTTCATACTGAAGGCTAGAGATAGCTGAAATGTACAGCACAACCACCATCACCAGGGGAGCGGAGCCATGCTTGTTCCTGCTTCTCAGTAATGCGCACCAGCATTCAAATCTACTAATGCATGCTTTGCTTCAGCTAAATGTCATCTAGCAATTGGCCTTCACTTTGACATCTGAAATGAGGTCTCATGATCTCCCATAGTCTGGTCTCAAACGCGGTTCCAAGAAATCCTCTAATCTTGATGCCCAGAACTGCAGCTCCCATCTGATTTTTGTCGATACTTAAAGAAGCACCAGTTAAACGGTATTTACAGCTTTTACTCACTACACGATAGGCCTTGTGCAATGCCCACTATTCTGTCCTACAGAGGTAAGACTACATTTGGAGTTGTTATTTTCCATGGGAAGCGTATGTGACCTATCTTGAAGGACTAAATAGAAGACTGTGCACTGAATGTGCAGCCCCTGCCCTCCCCCACTCCTCCGCGCCAGGCTTGTGTCTTGGACACTTGGTTCCCAGCTGGTGGCACTGTTTGGGGAGGTGGTAGAAGCTGTAGGAGGTGGGGCCTAGCTAGAGGAAATGGGTCACCATGTTATGCCCTGGAGGGTCTCTCCCTCTCCCCCTCCCTCTTCCCCCCTCCCCCTTTCTCTCTTCCCTCCTCCCCTTTCTGATCTTCCATGTGAGATACTCTACCATTTCCTCTCCTTTGCCATGGACCCAAACCTGTAAGGCAGTAAACGAAATCCATCTTTCCTGATTTTAACTTGTTTGTGTCAAGCATTCTGTCACATCTCTGAAAATGAAAACAACCACCAAAAAAAAACCCACAAAAAAACATAAAGAGCATCATTTCCCTTGGAAATTTCCTCTCCTTTAATATTCCCAAGTATTTTAAGAGAGATATTTTATAATAATAGAAACAATGTAGAAGGGCAGGATAGGGCAATGACATGGTAATATTGAAACACGTATGAAGAAATCATTAGAAGATCTTCAAATTATCTGAACACATGAAAATGTTTTTAAGTTAAAAAAATCAGACAGTAGGAAACTACAGTCATTAACTACAGTTACTGCAATTAGCATTTATTTTGATGCTACAGAATAAAAATGTAGGGAGCTAAAGGCTATATGACAAAATAAAAATAAAAATAAATTTATGGTCATAAGATCCTAGAAATTAAAAAAAAACTGTAGTTGCACTATTTTCCCTCCCAAAATTAAGTGTTTATATGCAAACCAAGAATGTTTGGCCCTGAGATGGTTTCAAGCACATCAAAAACAAAACCAGAAGGCTTGGGTGGGATTTAAGTGACCCTGCAGTGGTCTGGCATGCCTGAGGCCCTGGGTTCAACCTCCAGCACCACCAAGTAAATAAGTAAATGAATATTCTTTTGCATAATAAATCACTATTTTAAAAATCATCAAGCATCATGGCAGCCCAAACTTATACACACCCAGGTTCTGTGAAGATGATACATCGTCTATCCTCAGCACTGGTTTAAATGCTACGTCCAAATGGGCCCTCCACAAAGGTCGCACATGCCCGAGAGAAAGTGGGTAACTGTGCAGGAAAAGAATAAGAACCATGTAGCAGAGGGGAAAGTGCATTGGCAAAATTTCTATCAATAAGTAACGAGTGAAATGGGGTGTGTGGTGATGTGGTCGTGGTAGTCATCGCCACGTGCTTCGCCTCCTCCTGTGAGCGCAGGCTTTGCTCTCTGCACTGTGTATAACTGTGACCATAAGGTGAGTCCGGTGTCTATCCACAAGAGAAACCAGCACTGGGGGAGGAAGAGGAGGTGGGGATTTGTCACTGCCCAGGGAGGCTATACACTGGGGAATGGAGCAGGTCTGCCCTGGGGATGTAGCTCTGGAGGAGAGTGAGGGGGACCAGAGAGCCTGCAGTTGCATTCTGGGAAATATCCACAAGCTGCTTGGAGAGAAAGGGAATATCATTACACTTGATTAGAAACACGGCATGCTGGCTGACATTTCTCAGGGACAGGTGGTCTGAAGACGCAACTAGACACACCAGGAAATCCAAATCTGGAACATTCTAAGAGGTCAACTTTCTCCAAGCCCCTGTACACTCCCTGCCTTACAGCTTTCCCTCAGTATCAGTTTCCCTGAGCCTAAAATGTCCGAAAGAGGACCGCCCAGGGCATGGCGCAGCACTGTGGGCCAGCTGTCTCTTCTCCAACAGTCTTATCTGGCCAGGAGAAGAAGCCAGCAACTAGGGTGGAGGGGGGTGGTTTTGCAATAAGGATGGGGGTTCTGAGTAGACCGTGGGGGATGGGGAGAGAAAACTCCTCTGGCCATCCCGTTTCCCTTTCCACAGGGGAAACGTTTTCTTCATTACTGATCCCAACTGACAAGCACAAGCACTCTGGGCCCTAACTGAATGTGAAGATTGTCAAAAGGAATTGGGCTAACTGGTGGCACCCACAGCTCCGTCCTCCAGTGTGTTCTGGCAGGGGGGCCTGCGCCTCTGCCCCTGTGGCATGGAGACTGGTGGGCGGACGCCCCACGGCTGGGGGCTCACATACTGTACACATCATGAGCAGCCATCAGAGGAGTCGCAACGGATCAGAAGGCCCGGGAGAGTCTCCCTGGGACCTTCACATTTGATTTCCATCTGGCTGACTTCCGCAGGGGATCCTCCATGGCGCTAGGAAGCACAGGCTCAGAAATCACCCACGAACACGCGCCCTAAGCCCAGTCACTCGCTGGCTGGGGAGGCCATCATGGGTCTCGGAGTTCACTGTGGAGGGGACACGGTTGGCAAATCGCAAAGCGTCTTCTTGGTGAAGAATATACCTGGAACAGTGAGTGGGTGAGAGGGCCAACAATCTGAGCATTTCCAGGGTCCTGAATTTCAGGGTAAACACCCATTTAGAAAAGGAGCGAATCCCATTTGGAAGACAGGTTGTCACAGCGAAGTGGCACAAAGGATTGTGGGTGAAGAGGACCTTAAAAAATCAGAGCTCCACCCCCCCCCCCAATTTAACAACTTCTGTAGGCTTCACAGGAGAAGCTCAGGAGAGAACAGTTCGAGTCAGGCCGCAGCTTGGAACGTGCTGGTCCTCCAAGCGGGAACAGGTCTGACGGGCATGGGAGCCTTCCAACTTGTTTCAAACTGAAGGATTATGAGAAGGTAAATTACGTTTTGTATTCATGACTGAGAGCATTTTACTTGAAAGCCAGGGTGCCCGATGCTGTCAAGGTACAGATTCAAGTTTTATGTACAGCGCCTCCAGCCCGGCCCATGCGAGCGAAGTAACATGACAGCTTGTAATAAGTAATTTTTATACAGTTACATTTATCACTCAAGTAGGCTTGGCAATATTAAACACAGACCTTAAAATACTGCTGTGGAGGGAGAGAGCGGCTGGAGGCCATGCCCGCGTTTTCCCTCTCTGAGCTTGTGAGGGTGCTGAGGGAAAGAGAGAGAAAAAAATTTCGGGTGCATTTTCCTGTTAATAGGGTACTTTTTAAGATATGCGTCTAAATGCTTTCCTACTGTTAATGTATCACTAAGAGGTTAAGAATGGACTGACCCCATTTGGCCCAAAGGATGTTATTTCAGACTTTAATGAATTAGATATTGCTACCATTTTCAGGTGAAAATCAATTGGCTCAATTAACAAATTTCCACCAATCCAAATATTTACAAAATGGAAGGCCCCCGAGTGGAGTCTGCGATTTCTACTACATTATACCTTTGCTTCCCCCGAAGCCGTCTCTTTGCATTCTTCATTAGCATCTCATTGTTGTTAAAGCCAGGCGGCCATCTATGTCTCTAATGGCCAGCGGGCTTTCCTGCCTGTGGAAGCTGACAACTTGGAAATTCTGTCTCACAGATTAGCTACCAAGCAGACTTTAAATTTTTGTCATTTGTTCAAATATGCTTAAAATGGAGAAAGTACAGTCGTTATTCTAATTAATTTATCTAGGGGATTCATATATATACATGTATGTATTCATGTATGTGTGTATATATAGAAAGGAGAGAGAGAAAGAGAGAGAGAGAATCACAAATGCTAATGTTGAAATCCTAAAACATAAAGGTAAGCCACATGAACAGGTTTAGTGACAAAAGAGACCCAAAGAGCTTCCTTGCCCTTTTAACCATTTAAAGATGCAGAAAGAAGTTGCTGTTCTCTGAACTAGGAGACAGGCTCCCACCACAGCCACCAGAATTAGGATATGTAAACTTACATAGTTTAGTAATATGTGCATATGAGTGTGTGTGTATGTGTGAGAGAGAGAGAGAGTGTGTGTGTGTGTGTGTGTGTGTGTGTGTGTGTGTGTGATATTTCTATATATCCTGGTCTGAATATCCTTTAAGAGTGTTTCAGCAACTTCACTCAATCTTCCAAATGTCTTTATGAGGCAGGTACCATTTTCAAATTCACTTACCTATTAAATAAGCAAGTCAAAGCACAACAAGGTTAAGCAATTATTGAAAGGTCAAACATCTAATAAATACTGTAACCAGGATATGAACTCAGGCAGTTTGACTAGAGAATTGGACTCAGCCACTGTGCTAAATTATCCTTAAAAGCAAAGTGTATAGAGGCTGGCAGGGAGGGGTGGAGGAGGCTAATTCCCATAAAATAAGACACTTGTTCCTTTTAACTGAGTTATATAGGAACCTTAGTTCATACGGAGAGGTGGTATCATATCAATTTGTACATTTCCATTTTGAGATGTCAAGTACCATCATGAGCATATCATTGAGCTTCTCACACCTTTCTTTTAGGTTGCCTCTAAATAAGGCAATTTTTTAAAAAAGCAGATAAAATAGCTTTCTTTCAAACCTATATGAAATAAATGTAATGGAATTGGTTCAGATTCATTTCAACCATGGGGTCAAAATCCATGTAGCCTATATATATTTGGACTTGAACCAGACTTTCCAATATGGCTCCCAATTTTTTGTTCTAAAATCGTGAAGTGAAAGCTCATTAGTGTCAGGCTTGTGCTCAATCCTGTGATATTGCTCATGAACCAAACTAAGTGAAGTCCTATTCCTAGATTTGTAGTCTACTGACACTGGCCCAGGCTGCTCCTGCCACTGTACTAGACTGTCAGGATGTATGTTATGGGATAAACATGGGTCCTGCCTTAGAAAAATCATCTCTACAAGTAGGAGATAGATAGATAGATAGATAGGTAGATAGATAGATAGATAGATAGATAGATAGATAGATACATAGATACATAGACACATAGACACATAGATACATAGATAGATAGATAGATACATACATAGATAGATGATGGATACATACATAGATAGATAGTTGATAGATACATAGATATATAGATAGATGATACATAGATACATAGATAGAAAGACACATAGATAGATAGATAGATAGATAGATAGATAGATAGATAGATAGATAGATAGATAGATAGATAGATAGATAGATAGGTAGGTAGATAGATAGATAGATAGATAGATAGATAGATAGATAGATAGATAGATAGATAGATAGATAGATAGATATGCAAGCAAATAGATAGCAACATCAGGGTTAAAATTGCCATGTGAATTGTATATTTGTGAAATCAAATGATTAAAGAGATTTGGAGACTTGTTCTAGGACCAATGATCATTTATTTCCCAACTCATAAAAGAATCTGTCATTCAAAATAAAAATGTTTCAGAGAGAGAAATAGCTACAGTTTTCTTTAAACTCATGCAGACATAAAAAGAGGAACTCCCCTATTATCTAAAATGTTTGTAACCTCCAAAATTCAAATGTCGAAACTGTAAACCCCAAAGGTGAGAGTCACAGGTAGAAAGGTTCTCATGACCACAGGAAATGGCCGATCGAGAACTTTCTGTCATGGAAAGATGCAGCAAGAAGTTGCTGTTCTATAAACCAAAGGTGGGTGACACTAAACACTGTACCTGACTGTGTCTTCCTCTTAACCTTCCCACTTCCAGAACTATGAGAAACCAAGTATCAGCTGTGGAAAAATCACATATGCATGGTATTTATTATAACACCCTGAACAGCTGAAGAATATATTCATTGTCATTCATAGTAACCCCAGATTTAGATTTCATGGCCATCCCTGGAGAGCACATCTACTGTCTTCCTGCCATCACCTGCATGTTTCAGAAAGAAAGCCAAACCTGGAGTCCACAAATATCTGAATAAAAGGGACAGTCATCTGTCTCCTACAAGCGAGAAACTGGATCCGAGGAGTCAAGCCTCTGTTCTGATTCCACCCAAACCAGAGAGAAATTCTGGGAAAGAAACTAATATTTGAATCAGTAGTTGTGTTCCTGGCATTTCTATAAAGGTAGGGGAGAATGTCATCCAAAAGATTATACTTTTAATATTGCCGATGTGCTCAGCTCCCTTTGGATATTTAAAATGACTCCAATTTCTCTTTCGCTGTGAATGTCATACATGAGTAATTTTGCCCATCAGTGAAACTTCAGAAATATCTGGAGACATGTAGGTTTTTAAAACTTGGGCGGTTTCTATTACCACCTAGTAGTTAGAGGCCAGAGAAGACGCTAAAAATCTTACAGTGCACAATGCAGAGATACAATTTTCTGGCTCAAAAGGTTGATGATAGCACCAAAGTTGAGAAACTGCTCTGCAGACAGTACAGATCTGGAAATAATTTTGGATTCTTAACCATCTCCAAATCCAGCACACAGAGAAGCTCCAACGAACCACCAAGGGCTTCAGTTGGGATGCTATCCGGTGGCATCTCGTGGACCTCCGGGTAGTGTTGCTAGAAAGTGGGCAGAGAGCAGGAAATGGCCTCTAATTAGTAGTGTCCTCACAGGATACAACTGCAGAAGACAATTTCCTGTCCCCTTATTTGATGGGGAGATTAATCTGTTACTGAATTCCAGATGAGGAAGATTTTCAAAAGTTTCAAATAGCAGGAGGATAGCTGTAGAGAAGGCAATTATGTGCAATTTGTACAGTGTTCAACAATCAAAATGTAAATACGACGAGTTTACGGCAGTAAATGCAAACGGCATGCTTACCTTAAATATCAGCAGGCTGTAGAGATTCTAATGGCTTCTGACAGTTAAGAAGAATTATCGTTTTATATTGTACTTATTTTTTAGTCTGTGAGATGAAATGGGAAACGAAGATGAGATATTTACTCCTAGGGAATGATAATCAGCAGAGTTTTATTTTTTGTCCCCTGATTAGGAGCATTATAGGTATGGGGCTTTGCGGATATGGAGATTTGATCATGCTGGTGTTCTAGAAAGATTTATCTACACAGAAACAATTAACTTTGTTGCATCCACTCTGTTCCGTATAACACCAGAAACGTGATCAGTTCCTCAGTAATCTTCTCTGATTATATATACGTATATGTTTTTATATATATGGCTTTATATATATATATATATACTCAGAAAATATCCATATATATATATATATGTGTGTGTGTATAAATAGTATAGCATTCAATTCTGGCTATCATTTCCTGTCTGGAAGACTACCCAGAACTTTGAGAACAGAAGATTTTTGCTAATTTCCACAGGGAAACAGAAACCTGCCTTCTACCTTTGTTTACACAAAAAGTAGGCAGTTCATTTGGCATCAAGTAGACATGCAACAAACAATAATATTTTCTCACCACCCTTCCCTTGAATTAAGGATAATTCAATGAAATCCTTTTGATTTCTTTTTTTTCTGCTCTCCTGCTGAAAGTTCCAGAGCCAGAGTCAAAAGACTTATATCATGGATCACTCACAATAAATATATTTCCATTTGAACATCAGTGTCTGGAGAGTGGATGCTGTGGTTGTGGTTTGGTTTTATAATAAGACAGCAACAGACAACTCAGAATGTCAGGAACTGCTGGTGTTGTTTCTCCGCTCTCTGAAGGGCATCGCAGATACCACCCAGACTCTTCAGCCTATTCCCAATGTGGTCAATTAGGCCTTGAGTACCCTTACTGCACAGGCTGTCCACCTTGAGTGCACTGTGGTGGAGTCAAAGGGGAGAAGCTAAATGAACAACAGCACTTGCTCATGAGCAGAGTGACATCTGTACAAGGTTACTTAGTTTTATAATTGGGAATAACTTAATAGCCCATCAATATGGCATTGATGAAATAAATCACTGTGTAAATACACCACACAATGTAATGGAATATTGTGGCTGTGTAAAGGAAATGCAGAGCTCTCAGTGTTCATGTGAATAGATCCCCAGATGCACAGGATATATGATAGGAGAGGAAAAACTAGGTTATCAATGAGACCTGTGTTGTATTCTACCTTTGTAGGATTCATAATAGGGATTCATAATACTATTTGTGCTTGTATATATGCACACGCACACACACACACACACATATGGGATATAACAATGAATCTAACACAAGTCGTTAGATGCAGAGGAGACAAAAACTGTTCAATGAGCAAAATGTCTTTCGGTCTCTTTGATAATAATCCTTTTCTTCTTTGTCTACAAGGCTATAATACTGTTTAAAATAAATACAATATGTTGAAGCACAAAAATATGTATATTCTATGATAAAAGCAAATATACAACTTACTATACATCTCCATTACCCAAGGGAGGACAGTTTTAATTCAGAAAAATTGCTGGTAGTAAATCTGTCAAAGGCTTGCACAGAGCAAGGGATGATATCCAAGATGGTTCTGGAAAAGACCAGAGAGGCCACAACTCCACAGAGCTAGGAAAAACATGTAACATGGTGGCTCAATATAAGACCCACTCCTCCATCATAGCCCCCAATTATCTGGAAAGGAAAGAAATGGGTGAGCCATATCAGGTCTACAAGGACAAATCATTGCAAACTTTGACACCACATGGTACTAACTTTGCCTCTATGGACAAGTGTTTTTCTGGCTGCCACTCTTCTACCCATTCTTACTGCCTCTCCCTGCTCTGTGAAAATTCCTTTTGACCTTGAAAGAGCAGACAAGGTTGTATAATGATAAGATGCCCACTAAGTGTTGGAAGCAGTGTTATTTTATTTTGTTAAACCAGGCTGCTAACATTCTCCTAAGCTAAAATGGCCGTCAGAAACATCGCCAAGTAACTGCACTTACCACTCTTCATCCAGTCATTTCCTTGAAGCAATCAAATTAGCGTAGTTGTGGTAAAACCTAATTGATATTATGACAAGCCTTACACAACCTTCTCAGTCAGTCATAGAAACTGCCATTCAGTATTCCTTACTGGGTATATTTTTCAAACCTAATTGCTTCCTTCCAACCATACTAGAATAAGGACCAGTGATAAATCCTGGTTGGGCATCAACTACCTGCCTAACCAGATAAATTGCTTGGCATCAGTCTCTCTAATTAAATAATAATAATGACAATAACATGTTGTTAAAACATTAAGAACAGAGTAATTACGATAATTGAGATAATAACAATGAGCCTAATTTTCCCCTTGCTTTGAGGACTAGCTGTATATCATTCCTGGCTTTCCCACCCCATCGGCAATGGCTAACTTGCAAACTTGGCCCTAACTTCCGTTATCAGACCTCCATTTCTGCTTGAAGAATAGACAAAAATCAGTTCCAATAATAAGTACAAGTGTTAGGAGAGAAATCAATGTTTGCTAATGCTTTCAGATCTTGATTGAAAAGTGCCTGAGGGGAGAACATTTTTTAATAATTACACTGGCATTCTGTTCACATCAATTTGTGGTTGAAGTGTAGCTTACCCTCACAGTTTTTCCCCCCCTGTTAAGTTCTACCTTGAGAAAAATCTTGTGCAAGCATGTTTAGGGTGTTGTTTTGCTATGATTACTCTTTTTATTTTTCTGCAAAGTAGTCTTTGAGAAAAATCTTTTTCCAAGAAGAAAAAAGAACTGTAACTGAACAGTAGTTAAGAGCATCCTCTTTAAATGAGGCATTTTGTCTTCAGAGAAGATAGATTTCAGCAACTGCAGTCGGCATCTCTGAAAACAGTGTATGTGTGTCAGAACGGAAGGTAAATCTTTAAAGGCAGACTCCATCCTAACCAACTCCTCCAACTGTCCAATGAATAATGTTTCTAAAAGAACCAGCGCCTACTAAATGCCAGTGAGGATTTCATTTCAAACCGTTGGTCTAATTTCATGTGCAAATGATGGAAACACAACAATTCCCAAACTATTGAAACAGATTTCAGAGCCATGTTGTTTGAAGTGATTCTAGTTCCAAAACAGCTCTTTTCAATTAGTTCCAAAACCTCTTTCAACAGCCTTTCATAAATAGGCCAGCATTAATGGATGCTCGGATTCAGTCCGGGTCTGTCTCTAATGGAAATGCACAATGGCTTTTTGCCATCTGCCCATAGGGGCAAACATCTTCCACCTCAGACAGATCCAATGAGAAGTCTGGCCAGCTTTTCTGGGTCTCTCACTTTTTGGTCTCAGGTTTAGCTCATTTCTAATCAATGACTATGTGGTGTTGTGGTTTTTCTTTAATCATATTGTGCACCCCACAATGATTTGCTACTTGCTGAACCAGTAAGCCACCACAGAGGTAAACAATTTTAGAAGCAAGATAACCTTACCTGCCAAGGGTCCACAGAGGAAAAGAGACATTTCCATGCCAAGTGTGGGATGAAGGCAAAGAAAGAGGGGGGAAAAAGAAGAGAAAAGAAAGTCCTTAGATTTAAAGACCTGCTCCAAATGACACAGCGTGGCCCTTCTACTCTCCCACCTCTGGGACCCAAAACCTTCACTCACCGAAGAAGTCAGATAATTCTTGCTCATCTTCTGGAATTTACTTACCAACATCCTGGCTGGTACTGGACACTCAGGGAGATATTGATATATTGACTAACAATCAGTTTTACTTTAAAAAAATACAGATTAGCACCTCCCCCTGGTCTGTAGTGAAGACATTCTGAAATGAAGTTACCAGAAGTAAGAATGTGATGCTGGATGGAGATGCTAACTAAAATGGCATCTCCCGCTCAAAGATGGAAATCTTACTCTAGAGTAAATTAAGAGCCGCGTCACCATCGTGAAAGGATTTACTATGTTACACATACCTAGCCACAGTTTAGTGTAAAACACACACACAATCCATGAGAACAAATACTTGGCCAATCAGAATGGACACAGAGTGGTGGGCATCTGCCCTCACCAGAAAGCTGGGCACTGGTGCATCACAAAACAGCTCTGTGAAACAAGAAGAAAAACATCATCAGTAAAGAAATAAAAAGGCAGGGTCTAAAACCTTTGGCTGGCATTCCCTTTGTTCTGTATTTGTAAATCCTTGCAAACCCAGGTCGAGCTACTTTTTTCTGCAGTAGGCCAAACAGGAAATGGTTGGGGCTGCGAGGCTGCGTGGTCTGTGCTGCATTGGAACAGCTCTGCCATGGCAGGGAGGGAGGAAGGGAAGGAGGAGAAGGAAGGACAGAATGGCGAACATTGCCACGTTACAAAAGGACCAGTGGACCACATGGACAAAATTGTAATTATCTGTTGATAAGTACGATAAGAAAATGAGCAAAACTTTGAATTTCAATGCTTGCTAGGGAACATGGCGTTTTTGTCAGCAAAGGTGACCAAACAGAGTGCTGATATACAGATTGTACAGATGCTGCGCAGCAGCCACGAGAGTAACTGGAAAATTAAAGTACGGCACTTACTTGGATGTCTCAGCCCAGTGCACACACTGCTAGCAGGAAGAGGACATTCTGGTTGTATATTAACAGAACAAGTAAAAGGCAAAGTGAGACACTGGCATGCCTTCCTAACGTAAACTCATTAAGTATCGGTACAATTTGTCTTATAAAAGACAAATTAAAACGAGGGAAGGGGTGACATTGTCCATAAAGAAATGTACTCATTACTTGACTTACGTAAGTGTCACCCCTCTGTATGTCCCCTTTACAAGTGCAATTAAAAAGAAAAAAAATAAAGCAATATTGATCCCATGTGCAAAAGGAAATAAAGTGTGCTCTTAGATTCTGTATGGGCTTTAAAATAAGTTGTTTTGATAAAACATTACAGATATCATCTTTAAAGTTGGAGAAAAGGGCAAAGAATTTTATTAGCTCTACTCACCTGGATGTTCTGTCAAATATTATAAACCAGAAAAAGAAGAGGCATGAGACTGTAAGTGAAGAAATTAGTGTAGTATTATTTGAATATGAAATGATTAGCTATGAAGGAATAATTCACAAATCTAATAAATACTTTTATGAAATATTAGAATGAAAACATATAAAATATAAAAACAGAAAATATCTGTTTATCTAGGCAGGGGAGACAGATTTTGTAGAGCATTTGCTAACATGCGTGAGACCCTGGGTTTGAACTCTAGCACTTAAGAAACAAAAATATACCTTAGAAAAATGAGTTGGTCATTCACAATGTATCATTAATGTTCACAAGGCTTGAAATATTAATAATATGCAAATAAACTTAATAATATGGATATGCAAATCCCAGGTGAGCAAAATGAGACCAAACAAGAATCTCAAATTACTGAAATGCTATATCATTGTGCTTTGTTCAAAAAAAGAAAAGATACAATACTATAAAGATATTTCCCCCTAATTTAGCCTATAACCTTAATTCTACTCAAGATCCCAATCATCTTATAATAGAGGTGATAAATTTAAACTTTACTCAAAAGAAATTGTCAAGAAAAAATTTATAAAGAAAAATCATGAAGGCGGTTTCTCACTGAGAATTACAGTACATATAAAATGGACATATTTCTAATAGCAGCAAGATGAAACAGAAACAGACTTAGAACACTAAGGAGCAGCATCATAAGCATACAAATTTTGTTTGCAAAATGTTTCAAATGACTGTGAGAAAATTCTTCTCTTTGCATAGCCCTTTAATTTACACAAAAATCAATTGTTTGTTTGAATTTAATCTCAACCTATATAACAAACTAAGTTTGACGTGAATATTAAGATATAAAAACTGAAATCAGCAAAGAATTGGGCAAAAAGGAGGATGAATCAAAAGTAACAAAATATCCAAAATCATGTCACCTACTCTTCATTCCACACTTCACTCCACACTGCTAAGCTAAAGAAGCCAGCCAGAGATTATATGCTTTATTTTTCCACTGACCCTTTCGGAATTGACAAAATTGTCAAGCTAAATTAGTGGGGGCCACAGATTTGGGAACACACACACACACACACACGTAGGTACTATAATCCTAGACTTTAGAAATTACATTTTTTATATATATATATATATATATGTCTATCTATATCACAACCTATAACCCATAAAGATTGAGAGTATATACAAACTATATTAACAATGATTGATGATTATAGCTGAAATATTGAGAATAAAATCATTATCTTTCTTTGTGCTTTCTATTTTTCTCTTTTATTTTACATTAAGATGCAGAACATGCAAATAAATGCCACCAAATAGAGTGGACAAAATTACCTGGCTCATTCAAAAGTGTTTTCACCCTCTCTTCAGTGACTCAGGAAAGAAAGTATAAACAATTAAATCCTAAGGACAGACCTCTGTGTGCACGCTCTGGCAGCTCACAATACATTAAAATGGGAGGCAGTTAAACAACAGGGAGGTGTCCAGAAAGCCCTGGTCTCGTGGTCTGTGTGAACAGGAGGAGCGCTAACCACTGAGACTCTATAATACTAGGTGGCTTGCATAAGCTTTGCAACGAAGAGCACCGTGAATGGTAATCAAGATTAAGGGTCCAAGTAGAAGACACCACGTCATGGAAACCTCCAACACCTCACCATTTTCTACAAACATTGTATATTTTAATATTAGCTCCAAAGGCACTTATGGTTTGTCGTTAAAGAATTATGCATGCATGCTTTGTCCTGTTTGAAATGAGGGATTTCTTGCTTCTTTTTTTAAATTTTTAAAACTTTGTTGTAGGGGTGATGTACAGAGAAGTTACAGTTACATGACTCAGGATGAGTACATTTCCTTTTGAACAGTGTCACCCCCTCCCTCATTCTCTCCCAGTTTTTCCCTCCCAATGTCCCTACCCCCAAGTTGTATAGTTCCTTTCCAATGTAGTGTCTAATGCTTTCACTGCTGGATTGGTTCATCCTTTGTCCTACCATTGCTGCGCTTCTCTTCCCCTCCCAAATCAGATAAACATACAAGACCAAGAGACAGAAGGGAATAAACCAAAGGAAAAAGGAACCGGGGAAAAGACGCCAAAATAGCCCAATAACAAACCACTTGCTTCCATTTCTTGGAGTTAATTTTAATAAGCACCATATGTATGTAAGTATGTATGTATGTATAGATATATATATCAAATAGCTATTGAGCGTTTGTGATCCTCTCCTAAGAATATCCTCCTTTGTCCTCACTGTGTGAATGTTTAGATTGCTGTTTAATTAATCATGTCCAAGTGTAATTAGTTGTCTTTTACTATCCATTGGGTTTAATTGTAGATTCATAGGCACATTCTCATTATTACAAATGAAGGAAACCATGCAGCCTATGTTTCTTTGGGTTTGGCTTATTATGCTTAGCATAATTTTTTCCAAGTCTTTTCATTTCCTTATGAATGGGCAATGTCATTCTTTCTGATCAAAGCATAGAATTCCATTGTGTATCTGTACCACATTTTCTTGATCCATTCATCCACTGAGGGGCATCTGGGTCAATTCCATATCTTGGCTACAGTAAATAATACTTCAATGAACAGACTTGTGCTTGATGGCTTTAGTGTAACCTGGTTTGTGGTCAATCAGAAAGATATCCAGGAGTGGGATTGCTGGGTCATAGGGAAGCTCTATGTTTAGTCTTTTGAGGAACCTCTATACTGCTTTCCAGAGTGGTTGAACAAGTTTACATTTCCATCAACAATGTAGTAGCATTCCCTTTTGGCCACATCCCCACCATCATCTGTTATTGTTAGTTTCTTGATAATGGTCATTCTAACTGGGGTGGGATCTCAATGTTGTTTTGATTTGCATTACTTTTATGTCCAGAGATGTCAAACATCTCTTCATGTATCTCTTAGCCATTCTTATTTCTTCTTTGGAGAAGTCTCTCTTTTAAGTGTTAGCCCATTTATTAACTGGGTTGTTGTTTCTCTGAGGATTTGTTTGTCTTTGAGCTCTAAGTATATATTTTAGCTATGACGCTTTTGTCTGATGCACAGTTAGTAAAGATCTTCTCCCATTCTGGGGTCTTTCTATTCATCTTGCTAGCTATGCCCTTTGTTAAGGCCCATGTTCAATCTCTGAGTGCATCGTTCCTTGTAATAATATAAATGTTGATGCTCACTGAGCATTTACCAGGCAATGTATTATGCTAAAGTCCTACACACAATATCCCATTAAATCTTTGCAACTCTCAAGGAACTTTGAACTATAATTTATCTCATTTACAAATAAGGGGTATCACAGGAGTAGTCTGCACCTATATTCTAAGCCATAGTAGTCAGTATTTTGTCAATAGTGGCCATCAAACACTCAAGTATTATAAAGGAAGGGTTGGATGAATAGTTTTGTAGAGTCTGCAAACTAGGAATTGTTTAAAAAGATTTAAGTGGTTTAAGGGAAAACTTAAAAATACATTCATATGTCATAGGACATATGAAATTCAAATTAAAATGTGGTTTTGCAAGCTCCACCTTGCTTACCCAGTGCCGTACTGTTTACAGCGATTTTCACATGGTCCTGGCAGGGAACAGCAGACAATACAGAGTAGCCTGCAAAGCTTAAGATATTTACTGTCCGACTTTTCTCCTAGAGAAGCCTTCCAGGTTTCTGTGATGCAAACCTTATTGCAGTATTTTCTCAGAATCACCTAGAGTGCTTCTGCATTTTTATAAATTTGAATTATAAGTTATAGATTAGAATTCCAGATGTATTGTTTGGTTTATTTTTTTATTCTTTATCATTATTTCTAATGATCTTTCAGTGGTTGTACAAAGGGGTTTCTATTCAACGTGCCAGTTTGGAACACATCCTGATCCATGTCACCCCTTTTTATCATTCTCTCCCATCTCTAAAAGGATGCTCCCCAAATCCCTATTTATAAAACATCCCCCCCCTCGCCCCCCCCGTGTGACTTCAACAATCATCTGAGTTTGGGAGCCATAGACAGGAAGGCTTCAAGCTCTGGACAGTTTCTCCTCCCGGTCCTGTCTTTCTGCTGAGTAAACAGAGGGAGGAAGGCAGGTAAAACCCCTGCTCACTTCCAGAACAAAGTGCCCTCCAGTCCTGGCCCTGTCAGAAGGTGAGAGAGATGAGAACGCGAAGGAATCTGCAGGATTAAGACGGCCTCTGCTTGCACAAACCGTACTTCCGAAGAGGGGGGCACAGGATGGTTTGTCGATGGGGGGAACCTTCGCAGCCCGCTGGCCTCTTTGTGCTGAAGACCTGCTTCCGCTCAGCTCAGGACCCGGTGGCAGCTGACAGATGGCCTCAGCACTGAGGCCTCTCCTGCTGCGGGGAGCAGAATGCAGAGGGGGTGCCTGAGCCCAAGCCTTCTATCTTCAAAGCGTAGTCCAGGCCTTGGCTCCTCTGCTTTCCTCAGCCTGGCGTTCACGTCTGGCCCCAAAGGGAAACGAAACCTGGGAAAGCCTCCACTCCTCAGCTCGGCTCAGGGTCACATGTTAGCCTTCCCTTTCCTCTGTTTTCTTCCCACTCAACCATTTTTCTTCCTTTCAGGGCCCTGTCCACACCACTCGGGTTGATCACATCCTCTTTCTTTAAAACAGGGCCCTCATGTTCTCGGGGTTCCCCGGAGGCCTTCCCTTCTCCCAGCAGCGTCCTAGGTGACGCCTGCCTTCAGTGCTTGCCTGCAGAGCTTCCTCCAGCCCTGACTGCACATGGCACACAAAGCAATGCGTAGACAGAAGTCTCGAGAACCACCAGGACACCTGTGGTTCTGCTACTCATTTCCACATGACCTTGAGAGCAGGTCACTTCACCTCTGTTTCTGTTTCCTCCTCACTAACTTGAGGATGCCAATAGGAGTTTGCACTTTGTTGGCTTCTGAGAATAGCTTGGAGTTTTTGCTCTGGTTCTTAACCCAGGACCAAATTCTTCCCCCTTCTCTAGGAGGGATGTGTCAGTGTCTGCAGGTCTATCTAGAGTGAGCATGACTGGCACCCAGAGAGTGAGGAGCAAGGACACTGACAAATGCCCTACAATGCACAGGACCGTCCCCATGAAGCAGGAGGGTGTTTACTGTCAGGAGAACTAGGGGTAGGAAATGCTGGTTGGCGAATGTGGATGTCGTTGGTAAGGAACCCAGGTTCCTCATAAGAACTGCATATGCGTCTGCCATTTTACAGGGGTTTGCGTTCATTGCTCCACATTACTGTTCATCTAGTGGAGGTTAGCAAGCCTTTCTACTTGACTTTCCATTTCATTTGCCATCAGGGAAAATGCAAATCGAAACTACAGTGAATTGGGTCCCCAGACCTGTCATCTCAGGAAGCTGAGATCTGAGGATCCCAGTTCAAAGTCAGTGCAGGCGGTAAAGTCTATGAGACTCTCATCTCCAGTCATTCAATCAAGGAGAACTTCAGCTTGTGATATTTGTGGGAAATGTACCATATTTTCTCATGGAAGGATTTCAGGCCTCCTAGCTTATGGCCACTCATCCTGGCCAAGTACTGTTGATGTCAACAGTCACGTGGCTTGTGACAAGTCACAAGATGGCAAGATTTAATCCCTGGTCCTCCAAGACTCCACAAAGGCTAACCTAAAGCCATTCACTTAAAATCTGGAACGTTGGGACACAATTGTACTACCTCACTGAACGGGTGCTGTTCAAACTCAGAGTCCCCAGATGGAACAGACAACTCAAGCTTAACCTGCCCTCATGGAAGTTAGTGAAGGCCAGAGAGACAGGGGCTCAGACCCACACGCTCAGCTGCTGGATCTGTGAGCTTAGAGCATTTCAGGCAGAAACCATCCATGTGCTTCTGAAGGTGAGGTTGTTCCAGGGAGCTGGGAGACCAGAAGCAGGACTCAGGGTAACAGAGCAATTCTAACCGTGAAACTGGGGGCTCTGCTGCAGCTGATACTTCTGCTTACTCTCCCACTGTTTCCATAGGCCACACACAACGTGCACTTCGGACTTGCTTTTCACCCTTTTATTTGCCTAGATATCATTCATCAGTGGAAACAAAGGGGAAAAAATCTTGTGCCAGGACCTGTGCCTGTGTGTGTGTGTGTGTGTGTGTGTGTGTGTGTGCATCTGCCAGGACCTGTGCCCTTGTATGCATGCATCTGCCAGGACCTGTGACCTTGACCACAAGCATCTGCCAGCTTTCTTAACCCTTTTTCTGCTTTCCCACCCATGCTCCTGTGTGCCTTAGCCCGTTTCAGAAATACCTGCCCTGAGTACCCCACCATCCAGCCTCCTCCTTCCTCTGTCCCCTCCCTCAGGGTTTAGACCCACGAATAAATAAGTTGAGCTTGTGCTGCAGCACCTGTGGTGAGGCGGGGAGCTGTTAATTATGAAATTCGGGGATACCATCTGGGTTGGCATTTGGCTGAGGACAGCTGAAACTCTTATTGCTTCTGAGAAAAACTATGAATTTTTTTTCTAGTAATTATTATACTACTCCCCCCCCCACATCCCCAAGCTGGCATTTTCTTGTCTTTCCTTCCTGCCTGTTCAGATCCAGCCCTTCTCCAAGGTGTCACCTAGTCCCTCCCCCCATCCCTGCCGCCTCCCCTCCCCCCACCCCTCTGTTGTCTCTGCACACATGATAAATGCCTGTCCACTGGCATTTATAATCAGAACACAAATGTATATCCTTAATTGTCTGCTAATTGTCTCATGTATACTAATTCAGCGTCCTTAATTTCGCAACCACAGCAGTGCCATATACCCCTCACCTCTTGTCTACACTGGAGCAGCATCTTCTTTGACTGCTGAATTCCAAATACCTTCCAGATACTAACAACCTTGAGGCATTAGTCTTAAGGGCAGGGATGAAGATTTGTTACCCTTCTCAAGAGTCCCACAGCCAACTAGTCATTCAAATCCTTCAGGACGCATTCAACCAAGGGAACAATGAAATGTGCACCCAGTAGGATCCCACACATCTTTAATCCCAGCTGTGTGGAACAGCTAGATAGGAGGATCAGAATCCAAGATGAGCCAGGTTGTCTATTTGTTCCCACCAAATTGTAATGCTTCCTTGGGTCTTTGATTTTCCTCAGGCCCCTGTGAAGCAGTTACCGTTACACTTCTCACCAGAGGATCTGGCCACACAACTCTTCCCACCCTCTCTGCCAAGTTTGCCAGTGCTGTTCTTTTCCAGCTGGGACAGGCAGGGTAGCATTGGCCTCTTGGAGTAACTAGAGTTGTTCTCTCCCCCTCCTCACCCCCCCCCCCGAGCTAGAGATAAAGGCCCTTCTCACATTTAACTGAGGACGAAAACCGGACCTCCCCACCGGCATTCCATCACGTTCCTGGGCCATCTCATCCCCGCAGAGCGCAGGGTGGCGTGACCAGGATGGCTGATGACGCAGACGAGGTGGGTGCCGGCAGTCGCTGCCTGCCACACGTCCCACGGGAGGGTGGCGCCATTAAACCTCCTGCCCTCTTTTCCTTGAATTTTTTTGGAATTCTCAAAATTAAGTTTAAATGTTAGGAGGGGTGGAAGGTGTGGTAGAGAGCCTTACACACATGTACAGGAATATCATGATGCAGTGCTTGGTGCATATATGAAATTAGAACAATGAAACCTATTGAAAATGTTTTAAGAAGGAGGGGGAAAGGTGAGGGGGGGTGTGGCGGGGGATTTGGTTGGGATATCCTCTATGTATGGATATAAAGGATGTAATGAAACCTTCCCCTTTACAACTAGTATATGCTATCAGGCTGGGAAGGTGGCTCAGTGGTAGAGCGCTTGCCTTGTATGCCTGAGGCCCTGGGTTTGATTCCTCAGCACCACATAAGCACAAAAAGCCAGAAGTGGCGCTGTGGCTCCAGTGGTAGAGCACTAGCCTTGAGCTGAAGAGCTGAGGGATAGCGCCCAGGCCCAGAATTCAGGCCCTGTGACAGATGAGAGAAAGAGAGAGAGAGAGAGAGCACAATGAAACTTCTATGTAAAATAATATAGACAAGAAAAAAGTTATAAATATTGATGACACATTGTACAATGTTTGAATTGGATTAATTGATTTAGTGTGTGATCTATATCCATTTTGGATGATAATATTTTTCAAAAGCCTTTCCAATAGCTTTGTTTTTTCAATGCACAGCACTGTGCGTGTCAGAGCATGTTGCTTTTTGATATTTGCTTTTCAGGTGTTAGGGGTTTTGGGCCTACAAATTATGCATCAACTATTCTCCAGGAGTACTGGATGCTTGACTTGGAGTCTCTTATCAAGTCTGAGTTAAACATAGAGGTGATTGGGCAAGTAGTGCTGTGGCTGCAAGTGGTAGAGCACTAGCCTTGAGAGCAAAAACTCAGGGACAGTGCCCAGGTCTTGAGTTCAAGCTCAGGATTGGAAGTATATGTGTGTGGGGGGGGAGAAGGGCATCATAGGTAAATGCCATCCCATCCCAAGCATTTCCAGTGACTCTTGCCCTGGACATAATCAGATCTTGGCAAAACTAATAAAATTGTCCCCTACGTGATAGGCCAAGTCCCTTCTGTTGGGACTTCGTGTGGCCTCACTGATTTCATAATTTCTCAATGGATTATTTACCAGAATGCTTTCGATTCAGAAACACCTGGAACACTCCCTTTGTCTATTATTCCTCAATTTCTGAAACCAAACTGTTTCTGTGTCTTCCTCTGGGGGGCCTTGATTTCTGATCAAACTAACCACATTAGTTGGGTGAATTACAAGTTTTCTCAGCCACTCTCCATTCATCAGTGTTCTCGGTTTGTTAAGAGAAGCGGGTGAGCTACATGCTCCCAAACTGCCTTTGGGTACTGATGTTGACTCTGTCAGCGAATTATGACAAGAGGTTGATGAAGGAATTAATATCATTTCCATGTGGTACTTGGGAAATTACAGTCAGACACATAACTTCTAGAATGAAGCCATTCAGTGACTTTGTGAAATGCTACCTCTGACTGAATGGCAGAAAAGTGACTGCTATTTGCAATCCATATTGTTTCCAGAGGCAGTGGGGATGACCACAAGTGCTCTAATTTGATAATGTCCTAGACATATAGATTTGAAGTTAATTCCACCATTTACAGGTTGAGTGACCATGGCTAAATTTCTTCAGCTCATTGCAACTCAATTTCCCCAAGTATAAAATATTTTTAAATGTTTCTTAAAGTGGTGTTACTGTTGATGTTGTAATGAAGGATAAAACAGAAAGATATAGTGAACCACTTAAGAAGATATATTGAACCAGCAAAACGTTAATTCGATCTTCAATCTTCCTTCATCAATTTACCCTACATGTGCAAAAACTCTGAAATCCTCCTTTTGACAAGACCACATATGAATCTTTCAGTTTCCTGGAATGAGATACATATTATTTGTTAACATAGAAAAAAAATACTTCCCCATAGGTGAGAAAATGGCAACTGGAAGTAATTATTAAAATATATAATTCAATATTTTTCCATAGCTATGTGTCCTGCATTATTACAGAGATTTGTTTCCACGTTCCAGATACTTCAGGGGTCAAATTAGCTAACTAGAACCATAAAGGTACTTAATTTACAATTGTTTAAATACACGTAACTCAGAAAATTCTAATAGGAAAAAAAATAACAAAAATCAATGCTCTGAAACGTGAATACGGAGTCTACTTCCCTCGGCTAGTACCAAGGCCTAGAAGATAAACATTGCCTCATATTTTCAGGAAAGAATCCAAAAACTACTCTCTACTCCTTCTCCATAGGTATTTCCTCTTCCCATTGTCTTTCTTGCGGAGAAACTAGAATGCTTAATCCAGTGAGTGGTCTCTTGATTAAATATGGCTCCCGCTGTTAGAAAGCAGTGGGCAGAATTCTCAGAGTGGACATGGTTGGACTTCGTTGGCTGGAGAGGCTGAGCGGCAGTGAGCGCTGAGGTTAGAGGCCCACAGCAGAGGGTGAGCTTTGGGGAAAATGAACACGCTGCTCTTCTATCATGACAGAGGAAGAAGCACTGGGCAGATGGTCACAGGGGTAGAACCATTCCGTGGCTGGCCAAGGTCTGGGACAGGATCTGGAGAGAAGGCCTCGCTGACTTAGACATCCCTAAGCCTCATGGGTCCTATGCCTTCCGCCAAACCTTTCAGGCCACCTGTCTTAAAGCCCACCCCCCTACACCCACTTCCCAACCTCCTTTCCTAACACTCCGCAGGTTGACAGCAGGAAAATACCTTGGATATTTAAGCCAATTTAAATACAAGTAGCTGATCATCTTAGGCTTACTCATGGCATTTAAGAGCAATGTAAATATTCAGTAACTAGTGAGATATTCTGAGAAAGTAGTCTCTTCCCCCAGTGGCCTTGGTCTACCTGTATCTATCCAGTGAATACTCTCACCAGACCATCAGCATCGTCTCAGCTACAAAATACTCTGAAGTAATTTTGCAAGAGAAAGATATGGATTAAAGGACATGTGGCCTCGAATGATAATATGATCATCCTGATCAGCTACATGATAAAAACCAACAACAACAACAAAAAATGGAATGCAACCTCATAGCCAGCACCCAGTGGCTCACGTCTGTAATTGTAGTTATACAAGAGGCTGAGATCTGAGGATCCCAGTTCAAAGCAAACACAGGCAGGAGACTTATCTCCAATAAACTACTCAGAAAAAGCCAAAAGTGGTGCTGTGGCTCAAGTGGTAGACTTGAACAAAAGAAGCTCAGGGACAGTGCCCAGGCCCAGTATACAAACTTCAAGACCAGAATAGGTAGGTGATAGATAGACAGACAGACAGACAGATAGATAGATAGATAGATAGATAGAAGAGTGAATGAAATTAAAGGTGAATAAAATGAAAGGTTTTACTCCTTTCTCTTTAGGGGTATGAATTAATTGATGACCTAGACTTCTAACCATGAAGGAAAAAAAAATCTTTTCCTAAAAGAGAAATTTGTATAGACTATTTAAAGATGAGCAATATTTGGAAACATTTTCACCAAAAAATAAAGAGGAAGTGATAGGCTACAAGCCATGCAGAAAAGGGTTGTTGGAAAGGGATCTTTTCAAAGTTTTAGAAAAAAGTAAATTATGTATCTATTATTCTACATTTCTTCAAACAGTCCATCAAATGTAATGGGAGAATAAAGACATCATTTATACAAAAGTGCACAGAGAGTTTACCACCTGCATATCTTTTGGGGGGAAGTAATTGAAGATATTTTCCAACAAAGTGTGAAATCCAAGCAAGAAAGAGCCTTGAGCGATTAACAATCTCTGGGAATGACTCAGAGTCCAATAAAAATAAATCAGAGGTTGACAGCAAGGTAGGCTGCCTGTAACGCAATTTCTCCAAATCAGAACAGAAACTTTTGCAAGCAGGAGAAAGAACTGACTCCATTCGCTGGCTGGGATGAGCAAGGAGCAGCAGGGTTATAACTGGCTATGCCTTTCCCCTACCAATTTGAAACTCTAAATATTTTCCTTATTGACGCTATCGCTTGAATCATCGTTTTGCTATTTTTTCCTACTTCTTTAAATGTCATGACCAATAATTATTTCCTGGTGGTTTATCATAAGGAGCCCAGATCATCAGTCCATTTAATGTTATTTCAGTTCACTATCTGTTCCAGTTACAAGGTTGAGTAAGAGTGCACCATGCTGCACCTCCCAGGGCCTGTAGACTATTGATTTGTTCACGACTAGACAACAGCGGGGGTTTAGCAAAGCATGTATGCTCTTCACACGGAAAGGAAGGGGACTTCAATCTGAATTCCACGGAGAATCCTCACCCCTAAAGCTAAAATACCATGTAGTCTTCACAGTGAGTAATATACATCTTCATCTGGTGTCTCTGTCCAAGCTTTCTTTCATACTTAGGGCTTCTTGAAGTCATTCACCTACAGTGTGAAGAGTTCTGATAAACTTCTCAGGAGCTAGTGTGCAATGCCAACCTCCCTGCAGGCCAAGAGAACAGATGGGTAACTGGGCCAAGGCCCTCACCTTTCATAAAATAAAAATTAACTGGAGTATCCTCTGGGTGGCACCCACCTTCAGAGAGCACTTGCCAAGTATGAATGAGATTCTGGGCACAATATCTCACTCTGAAGGTGATAGGTATGTAGGTAGATAGATAGATAGATAGATAGATAGATAGATAGGATATAGATAAAAGAAATGAGATAGGTTAATAGATAAAATATAGATGTGAGATGATAGGTAGGAAGATAGAAAGATGGATAGATCATAGATAGGCATATAGATGATAGGAGGTAGAAAGAGATCGATTAATAAGTAAATACAGAGATAATTGATAGAAAGATGGATAAAATAGATACAGATATGAGATGAGAGATAGATCAGAGATAGGTAGATAGATAGGAGATGGAAAGATAGATTAATAGGTAGATACTAGATAATAGAGCACAGACAGATGGACAAACAGACAGACAGATATATGGAAGGATGAATAGATAGATAGATAGATAGATAGATAGATAGATAGATAGATAGATAGATAGATAGATAGATAGATAGATAGATAGATAGATGGACCCCGGTTCTTACTATTTCTAGTTAGCCTACTTGCCTGAATAAGTTTGTCTAGTAGTTATTACAGGGTTGTTCCTTCACACATAATACAATCTGCTTCTTGCCTGCCTCTCTCATTGCCTATCAGGATCATAAAATTATAGAACAGGGCCAGCATGTGTTACAGTCCTCACTATCAAATACTGGAAGGGGGCAAAAAGGGTATGTCTAAGAATGCTGAAGGGACAGGCGCCCCCAACCAGGGGTAGCAGCCAGTGGGGCTGGTCCTCCCTTCCTCTGAGAAATCACAGCATGAAGAGGAAAGAGCCGGGAGAAGGATGTGGTCACATCATTTGCAGGAAAATGGGTGAAACTGGAGATCATCACGTTCAGTGAAATAAGCCAGGCAGAAAGACAAGCACTACGGGTTTGTTCTCATAAGCAGTACCCAGACTTCTTAAAGACATAGAAAAAGACAGGTATGGGAGGGCAAAGGGTAAGGGGGCAACTATTTGGGGGAAAAAAATGGGCCCAGTGGTGATAAGGTGAAATAAGAGAGTAATAGTGGGTGAATATGACTAAGATATGGTTATATGCATGCATGACATGCCAAAGGAAAACCCAAAGCTTTGTACTGCATGATAAGGTCTTGAAAGAAGGGCATGGCATCTGGCAGGAAGGTCATTGGCCTGTCAATCCTTTGGCATCTCCAATAGCTAGGATTATGGGCATGAGCGCCAGGTGCCTGCCTAGCTGTCCTATTTCAATACCAGAGTTTTCATATCCATTATGTTGGACCCTGGTGCATAATTTAAGTAAATACACTGAGGTTGATCTGAGTATCCTACACAAATCTTTGCCCCTTGAGTAACTCCCCAGTCCATCTTTAAACAATGCAAGCTCTCAGCAAGTTGACAGACATGGAGGTGGAGGAAACTCTTGGTTTCTCGGCCGCTTTGTGAATTTGGCTCGGAGTGTTACTGAAGAGGCGCAAGAGGGCTGCCTTGCGGTCAAGACCCACAGCGTTGCGTGGAGGATTCATCCCACCAGGGATGGGGTGAGAAAGCAGGCTCACAGTGATGCTTTTCTGTGGCACAAAAATGAAACGCAACATGCTTGCTCACAAGCGTGGAGCAAGGGAGGCTTTATGAATCTCTCACTGTTTCCACTTTATTCCTGCTGAGCTCCTGGTGGGCCTTCCTGGGTTGGTTATACTCTGAAATATGGAGTATTAATGACCTCTCAGAAAGTGCCAACACACGTCAGGAGGTGGCCACTCGCTTTGCGCCATAAAAAGGGGTGTTAATAGGCTCCAAAGGGGGCCTTTTGTAAGAAAAATAGTACTTCAAGCCTTTATTAACTGACTGCTATCTTGTAGGGGGATCCAGACTAGGGAGCCCTCAATTTGGAGAGAGGCTACATTCAACAAAAAGAGAAAGAGGCTCTAATGGAGTCCTTTTACAATTTGAATTAGATGTGTGACCTTGTAAAACCTGATTAACTATTGTGTTTTCATCTCCCACTGTTGACAATTGGTTTGTTAAGTGGCTTCTCTTAATAGCAAAACGAATGTCACAGAGAGGGGGCCGCAGGAAGGCAGCTCTGCTATTTTTCCAGTGTGTGGCAGATCTTTCCCGGCTGATCTGAGTTCATAGATAAAACGATCTGAAAATAGAAACCAAAGGAAAAAAGAATTTTTATTTCCTATGATAACTCTAACTCTGCCATTCCCGTGGCTATTTTCCACGTACTTGGCAAGAATGCTAATGATATTGGGTTTTCGTTGTTGTTGTTGTGTGTGTTTTATTTTTGTGTCTTTCCACCTTTCGGAATAGTGTTGCAGATAATGTCTGGCTTGATTAACAATTAACTCCAAATGGCTGAGCTCCGCATTAGCACAGCCACGGCGCCGCTGAGCCACACAACCGCAGCTGGCTGAGCCGGCCTCACCTCTGTGCGTAACTGGGAAATGGCACATCAAATGACTTTCCAACCTGGGCTTTTTCCCTAGCAGCTTTGGAGGGGAAAATAGAATAGGATGGTATTCCTTCCACCCATTGTCATTGCCCTACTCGGCTTAGGTTCGCCTATTGAGGTACTTCATACTGAACAAGCTTTTGTGAGCACCTGCTGCATGTTTACTTGGAAGTTATTTCACAACCCAGTTCTAGCCAGGACCAGAACCTGAGTCACTCAATGACCCCCTCCCCGCCCTCTCCCCCCCTAAGCTGAGCTCCTGCTGTGTCTGGTTGAGACTGGAAATCATGGCGGCAAGTACTTCAGCAGAGAGTCTGTTCCCATGACACTTGGACCCCAAGCCTGAAATTGCATGAGTCCAGAAGTTTGGATCCAATACAGGAAGGGAACCAACGGTGCCTGGGTAAACTGGGCCGCTGGCCCTTCACCAGAAGATCATTATTACGCCTGCAAGTGATGTGAAGATGAATGGGTATTGACTCCCTGTGGGGCTGGGGGGGGGGGAGAGTCACAAAGAGCCTCCTGCTCTATGGAGCTCACGGTTGGGCACCCAGTGGGGCTTCACTGTGTGGCTGCAGCTTGGGGGCTGGGGCAGAGGACTGGAGATGGAACTCGGGACCTGGGGGGCTTTCCGGGCAAGTGCTCTACCACTTGAGCAACATCCCAGCCCTTTTGCTTTTGGTTGGTTTTCTAGATAGGGTCTCCTACTTGTGTCCTGGCCCCCCTCACATTGCGATCCTCCAACCTCTCCCTCCTGAGTAGCCGTGACCACAGGAATGAGTCACTACGCCCAGCTGGTTTTTGAGATATGTTCTCTCTAAGTTTTGCCCCAATCTTTCAGAAAAAAAGGCAGACTGACGAGACGAGGGTACTATCGTACGATTACTGTGGCCCTACGGCAGTGGGAGTAATGGTTTCCTCCATAGCTACTCGCATTCTGGTGCCTGCAATCTGTGGCTATTGGCTAGAAGGAGGGAAGGAGTGTGCCCATGTTAGTGAATGAAGTGGGTTGAAATGGGGAGATTATCCCGGATTATCAAATCAGGCCTAAATGCCACTATAAGTTTCCTGACAAGAAGGGCACTGTGAGGAATCCGATAGACGGAAGGGGAGAAGCAGAGCCTGCAGCCACACAACCGCAGCGTGCAGAGCTGGCTCCCGGACCATCCTCTCCCGCGTCCCTGTCACCTTGGTGGGCCTTAGAGTCAGGGCTCAGCACACTGCTGGGAGAGTTCTTCCCAGGGATGCACAGAGGGCTACAGTCCGGTAATGAGTACTTTCCTTTTGAACACTGTGGCCTCTTCCCTCATTTTCTCCCAGTTATTTTCCATCCTGGTCCCCTTCCCCCACAAGTTGTATAGTTCATTTTCAACACAATGTCTAGTGACTATCACTGGTGAATTTGTTTACCCTTTGTCCCTCCATTTCTGGGCTCCCCCTTTCCCTCCCCCAAACAGATAAACTTACCTACAAGACAAAAAGTACAGAAATCAAAACCAGCAGCAAAAGAGGAGAAAATACAAACTATAAAATAAAAAGCCTCTTGTCTCCACTCCTGGAGTTCATTTTGATAAGCGTCATTTTATATGGTCAGATGCACATAGCTGTTGAGCCTTTGTGATCCTCTCCTAAGAACATCCTCCTTCGTTCACACTGTATGAATGTTTAGAGTCCTGTGTGGTTCATCATGTCCAAGTGTAGC
Source organism: Dipodomys ordii (assembly GCF_000151885.1). Classification (NCBI taxonomy): domain Eukaryota; kingdom Metazoa; phylum Chordata; class Mammalia; order Rodentia; family Heteromyidae; genus Dipodomys; species Dipodomys ordii. The sequence goes on from NW_012267260.1 coordinate 3,925,721, forward strand.
TTTTGTCATTTACTATCCATCGTGCTTACTTGTACGCTTATAAGCACTTTCTAAGTACTACAAATGAAGGGAAGCATGCAGCCTATGTTTCTTTGGGTCTGGCGTATTTTGTTTAATCTAATTTTTCCAAGACTTTCCATATTTTGACCCAACAAGATGAGGCTTCCCCTATAATCCCTGCAAGGCCCATGGGACTATTATGCTGTTTTATATAATAGTGACCCTATCTAACTTCTGAATATTTTCTATCTGAATATTATCTATATCTTTACATGGATTAAATAATTCCCTTTTCATAATCACCCAGCTATTTTTATGCTCATTCATTCATAGACATCCCCTGGGAATATTCTGTGCAATCCCTGACCCACTGTCTGTATTTTTAATACCTGGTGTTTGTTCAGCATAGTCTAATAACTTGTCCTCAGTATGTTCTTTGCTCTTTAGTTGTTTGAATTTCACCTCTTTTACTAGCAAAATGAAAGTTTCTTAAATTTCTCCTCTACATACCATTCTCAGGCTTACGTGAGGATTTATAACCAAAAGCCAACATAAATCCACTCAAGCAATAATGAGGTTATAAGACTAACTAGGTACTTCATAAGTTTGTTGTTTTGTCTCATTGCTGCCTCCCTACTCAGATAAATAAGGAGCTAAAGCCCCAGAAGATGAATACTTTTTCCAACCCCACTGAGGAGCGCCAGGACTCAATACAAACCAGGACTTGAAGCCCAGTGTTCTTTATGTGTTCCACATGACGTATCCGGAGGGACTGTAGGGGCACAGTGCCACCAAAAATCAATGAGGCAGAGATCTCCAAGTTCTTGGTGAACCTGAGGATTTCCAGGCAGAGGTTGGAGCTCACTCCAGAGTATCAGAGCAGAAGGAGAGGTCCTGGGAAGGCAAAAGGTGCTCAGGACAGTGTCCTCTACTGAAAGCAACTGGGAAAACCTCCATGCATCCACCAGCCCGCGGCCTCCTTGAGATGTCTAGGGCCTACCTGTGATTTGAAGACAATCATTCTGAAGTGTCTTTGTTCTTCAGGCTGGCTTATCTTATGTAGCATTTTTACCTAATTAAATCATAGGTGGTTAACAATTATGTAAAAAACAGGTTTAAAAAAAAAAACCACCTGAGGGGGAAACAGGTTCTTCTGGATGAAAAATCAAATTTAGCTACCAATCAACTCAATTCAATGAAACATGGAAACCAGAAGCCAGACTCTGTAATGATATGACGTGTATACGAAATGCATATCTGATGCATTAACACAAAATACTCGGAGCCTTGCAGATGCAAACCCCAGCCTAGGAATGAAGGAACAGAATCAAATAATAAATAGCAAATGGTCTCCGTTAATCTTTGAATCTTATTCTGGACGCATGATACACCTTGAACAATCCAATAATGTGGTTAATGTTAGAAAAACAAAGCCGTTGATTTACAGATGCCCTACATTTACAGGGGTCCGGCCATGGCAATGTGTCTTTTATTTAGGGTGGGCTATCTCCAAGAGGCAGAAAAACCCAGAAACTGAAAAGGGATGAGAAGACATGCGAAGAGAAAAGCTAGGAAAGGGAGAATTACATGGGGATATTTTTGCTTCCAGCGATGGGCGCGCGCCACGCTTTCTCCCTGTAACCTTGACCTGCTTTGCCTGGCTCAGTGGTAGCAGCTGTGTCACATCGGCTTAGCATCTGCTTATCAATCTATCTGTGCAACTCTGACTCTGGCTTCCAGCGTCCTTAACACTCAAGCTATCAGAGTGACCGGCTTCACTGAGCAGCGCTCAGAACGGGCAAAACATTCAGTTCTTAGGAGCAGGTGGGCAGGAGGATGGGTAGAGAGACACCGAGGACGTGGTCTTTATTGTCCACTGATCACAAGTAGAAAAGACTATTTGCTAAGCAGCCCATGGGGCGGGGTGTTCTAAAGTTGCAGAACTAATGAGTTGTGGAATCTTTAAAGAAAAAACAAGTGCCGTACCACCACACACCTCAGTAAACTCGTGACGGTGAACTGACACTCAGGCAGACATCCACATCTCCTTCACACGAGGCCAGGAGAGAGAGCCACGGAGGCTGAGGTGTGCCTCTCCTGTCTGGTCTCTGCAGCTTCAGAGTTTTGGATGTACAATGGACCTGACATGTGCCCTTGAATAAACTGCTCAAATCCAATAGCGCCCTTGGGCTCTGAGAAGGATTAAATGAGGTAATGAGTAGAAAGTTATATAGACCCAGGTCTGAGGTATGCACCCAGCAGACATGTAGTCAAACACAGATGTGCTTGTAGAACAGGAATCATAGCTGAGACAAATCACACCGTGGAAAGTGGGCCTATTCTCTCCACCCCTCCCCCACCCCCAAAAAAAGTGGATTTCAAGGTTTACACTTGACCATCACAAGGCACAATGGTCAGAAGACTTCTTGTGATCTAGGGCCTTCTAAATAGTCTCGCCTGAAATCCCCTCTACTAGTCACTGATTTGATGAATATGTATTGAGTCTGGCTTATTCACTTCTGAGGATCCAAGAGCCCTTACCTGTGAATACGTGTGACAGAGACCTCCTCACAAAGCCATCTTGTACAAGGGGAAACAGAAGCGAATGAACGCATAAACCAGACCCTCGAGTCAGGAGGTGCTGGTGGCTAGGGTGGGGAACGAAGGATGGAGGAGGATAGTGAAGATGGGCCTGGAGTCCGGGCATTGTGTTTGGGAGTTTCTGAGGAGATAAGGATGTGCACAGGCTTGGAGGAAAGGGAGAAGGAAGCCATGAAAATGCCTGTGGACAGTTCTAGCACTGGCGAAGGCGGGTGCCGATTGTATTAGAAAACTGGGGAAATGCAGGGCTGAAGCAGAAAGAGCCCATGTGGGAGAGGAGAGAGAGGTTAGTAGGCGGCTTAAATGATGGTAGATGATAAGAATAGGTATCTGCGCTGACCCGGAAGGGTTTAGCAAACCCAGCTTGACAGGTTGACCAGGGGAAGATGGTGACAGAGACTTGGGACAAGCCTGTTACAACCATCATGGATGTCCCACCAGAAGAATGAGTGACACGAGAACCAAAGCTCGGGGGAAAACTGTCCATGTAGGAAAGATTCCCATGAGGAAGGTTTCCCTCAACATTCAGATGGTGACTTAAATTGAGAAGGAGCAGGAATCATGGAGGACGTTGGTCCATCTGGAGAGCTAGCCTAGCAGTTAAGGCTGAGTGATGCGGATCCAATCAAGGCTGGTGAGACGGCTCTGTGTGATCCAAGGGGCAGTAGGAAGAGCTGAAGCCTAATCGCAGATCTCTCACCAGCTGCTATGAAGGTGGCTTTGTCCCCCTTCATCACCTAGGAAGAGAGAAGCAGAATGTGATATCACGCCTGCCACACTCCTGCCACGCTTGGGAAACACAGAGCGTTCACTGGTGGCAACTCGCCCTGGAAAGGAAATGGCACTGTTACAGACAAAGTGGCAAAAGCCCGAGGCCTAGACCTCCCATTCCCAGGGGAAAAGATGAAGACCAGCCATTGGGCTGGGAATTAAATGGTGCAAATGCTGAGCTATTCTCCATAGCTCCATCTTCCAAGACCAAACTCCTCCTTCTTATCTTCTGAGTAATACAAGCTCAAGGTCACAGATAAATACTCTTGGGAGAGGATTAAGATGACAAGTCAAGGCAGCATCAAAAGGGAACACACACAAACACACACACACACACACACACACACACACACACACACACACACCCTGGGCTCTGCCACACACACACACACACACACACACACACACATACTGGAGAGATGGCGAGAGAGGATGGGGGTGGGGGGAAAGAGCAGGTATTCTTGGTTCCTACTGTCGAGGAATTGAAGTAGAAAAGAAAACCCAAGAATGTGGTCTTGGCTAGTTGCCATTTCCATGAAGGAGGAGAGCTATGCTAAGGTTGTTTGGGAAGGTCAGTGCTCAAGGTCCTGGTAGGAGCTGAAGAATTCATGATTAGCAATTTAACTGAGATTGCTCCACTGAGCTGATTTATGGACCTCAAATTCTGGGAAGAAATGAGTTTGGTGTTAGTTATAAATTGAAAGTGGCAGATTAGTATGTTTTGGAGATTGCTTCTAAGCAAAGGATGGATCTAAGTAAACAAATGAGGCCACCTGAGTTTTCTCTTCTCTTCAGGAATAAAACAATGAACAAAACCATCTAAAAGCCTACCTGGTAGGCCACTTGGCCAGGTCTGACTATATCTCCTCTCTGCTCACCCTCTGTTCCAGCCTTGCTAACCAACTTTCTTCAGTTTACCATCACCCCTAGCACTTGGGAGGTGAGCTAGCCTAAATAATGTCCACTGCAGGAACCATGTGAAAAACCAGTCAAAACCAGCTGTCATTTAGTTATCTTCTTTTCCCTTCAGAGGAAACTATTTTTATGGGCAGGCAATGAGCAGCTGATCAATCAGGGATAAATGCCATGTACACAGTTAAATTTACAGATTTGTGGGGCACGCTGTGCCTTAAAAGTAGTTTTTGAAGTACGAAGTGGCGTCATGAGTACAGTGATTAATATTGGGCTTCATTGCTTCTTTATAAAAGGAAATCATTGCATATCAGTTTCAGATCCATTTTGTACTCAGGCCTCTCTCTCTCATCTTTTAGCAAACATCAGTACCCTCTGTACTTCTTCCAAATTTATAAACCTATTACCACAGCCTATCTGCATCTTGCAACTTGCTATTATGATAAACCATTATCTTAAGATGTGCACACATTTGTAAGTAGAGATTGCTGTCAACTTTTGTTTCCCAATTATCTAGGCACTCTTAGTCTGTCTTAGTGGTCTTCTGAATGAGTTGGGTGGGTTATAGAAATGTTATTTTGCTGGGCACCGGTGGCTCCTGCGTGTAATCTTACCTACTCAGGAGGCTGAAATCTGAGGCCAAGCCGGGCAGTAAAGTCCGTGAAACTCTTATCTCCAATGAACTACCAGAAAACTGGAAGTGGCATTGTAGCTCAAGTGGTAGAGCGCTAGCCTTGAGCTGAAGAGCTGAGGGACAGCGCCCAGGCCCAGAGTTCAGGCCCCACAACTGACAGATGTGTGTGTGTGTATACATATATATTCTATGTAAGAGAATACACAGAACTTCCTACAGAAAGATATAGAGCATTCTGGCTTCCTGGTCAGTCCTTCTGCATGATACTTTTGAATCTGATTAACAGTAGCAGGGTCATTTTTCTTCAAATGTAAACCTTACACGGGATCTCAGCACCTAGCAGACACGTGCGCTGGAGCTGGATGCAGCGCTTCCCGCTTCCCCTTAGCTTCCCTGGCTCAGTGGCTCTCCAGGCAGCTTCTCTGGGCCTCACCTCTGTAGACCAGGTCTGGGAGCCAGTGCTCTAGAGAGAAGTTGCCTTTCTTCAAGCTCTGAACAGTCGAGCTCTGAACAGATGCTCGTAGGTAATTGAAACACTGGAACACACTTTTTAATGATGGCATTTATGCAAGACGGGGTGATGGCCAAAGAAGGCTGGGACCTATGACCCCGACAGGAAGATGTAGCTAAGGCTTTCTGTTTTGTTGTTCGGTTGTACTTAAGTCCAGTGACAGGTATCCTAAGAGAAGAAGACTGCTCCAATCCAAAACCTCCTCAAGAGCTTAGGAATAGCACAAAGGTAAGATATAGACATAAAAAACAAAGTATAAATCTCAAGGGGACCATAAGACTGTAAATGATCCTGCGAAATAAAAAAGGCCTTAATTTGAGGTTAAAAAATAAGAGCTGGACACTGGCGGCTGACCCCTGTAATCCTGGCTACTCAGGAGGCTGAGGTCCAAGCATCTTGTTCAAAGCCCCAGCAGGCAGGAAAGCCTGTGAGACTCTTCTCTCCAATTAACCACCAGAAAACCAGAAGTGGCTGTGGCTCAAGTGGTAGAGCACTAGCTTTGAGCAACAGAGTGCAGGGACAGCACTTAGGCCCTGCATTCAAGCCCCACAACTGACAAAAGAAAATAATAATTATCATTATGGATCAGAAGTGACCCTTATGTTCAAACACATGGAGCTGAAGTCCAGCTGACAAGAAGCGCAATGTTAATATTTGGGGAGAATGATGATTAAGATGCGTTGAACTCATGAATTGACATGTTGAATTGAAACCCCTTAGTACAGGTACTTACAGATAATAATAACAATACTAGCAATAAGGTTGGTGTCAACCTAACCTTAGGATTGGAATGCACAAAACCAGAAAAATAGGAAAGCAATAAGAAACTCAACCCTATAGATGTATGTCAAAATACAAGATCAGGTATAATTTCTTAGGCAGAAGATAATCCAAGACATGCCAAGTGTTAATATTTAACTTTCATCCTGCTTCACTCTATATGGTAATTTCACATACCAGTGTTCATAAGCTAACAGTAATGACTGCTATAATCTTAGGATGCAGTTCCTGCCTTAGTTGTATCTGTTTGTCTGTTGCACTTCTGCTTTTCTGATTCTGTTTATAACTCTATTTGTTGTTTTGAAAGGTAATACTTCTCATAGGCCTGACCCACTTAAACTTTCCTTTGTTAATTTATTCTATGCCAGATGCTTTCATGAAAGGCATAATGGTGACTTTCACAATCTTCACAATTGAGCAAAGACTACTCATATGCTCTCCCTCTGTAATTATTTCCTATTTGTTACTCAAAATACTGGCAGTATAAAGGATTTAGTTACCACAGGTATGAGTTCAGTCTAGCAAAGTAAACTAAGTTACTAAGCAACTCTCTTGTGACTGGATTACATCAACAACTTGAAAAGTTAATATGCTGAAAAGAAAAAAATAGAAATGAGTGGCTCTAACCGTTAAGATTTATGCTTAAGACAAGTCGAACTTGTTTAATGGAATTCAAAGATGGTATCTTTGCTAATCATGCTCTAGCAATAACATTAATTTCTCAAAAGCCCTAATAAAACCGAATAAATAAAAGAGGGAGAAACTAAACCCCTTCAGGACAAGAAAAACTCAAAGCATGATAAACAGAATGATCAAAGAGAAAAATGATTTACTCAGAAAATGTGGGGAAAGTAGTGATATGCAAAAACATGATCTGAAGGAAAGATCCCATCCCTTCAAAAGAGGGACGTGAGCAGTACCCCACGCAAAGCAGACTTCCCAGCTAGAACACGTATAATGGAGCAACACGGGGTAAACACACAAGCAGAGGAAAGAATGCAAAAGTAGAAAGAGGAACCAAACAGTGCCTATGGAGAAAACAAAGAAAACGTTAAAGAGAATAATAAACACAAGCTCTCCTTGCAGGAGAAAGAAAGAACAAATAGGAATTAAACCAAAACGACTTAAAGTTATCAAAGAGGACACTAGAGAGATTCTGGGGTTTCTTTTAGAAAACATACAGTTCAAGAGGACATGTGTCAGTGATTGCTAAGAAACTTACCAAGTATTGAAGAATAGAAAGGCTGAATGGCACATCTAAATGAAAGAGGAATGTTGATGGTATTAAATATAGGTAATTAACCCATATGACCTCCTTGACCTTCAACTGGTAAGGAGGGGATGAGTGGAGAATATGGTAAATACCTTGACACTCTTGTGACATCAAATCCCCCTGGCTTTGCCTTCACAACTCGAACCTGAGCACTTTCCACTATTGTTACAGCAGCCATTCTACTCCCAGACACTCCCCGCTCACCCGAATTTTCTCCATTTGTTCCTAGAGTGTCTCCCTGCTTCTACCTTACTTCAGGCTGCCTGTAATTCACGTAACAATAACAACATCCTCCAGTGTGACTCACCATAAAATCCAAAGTCATCGCCATTGTCTATTAGTACTGCAAACATTGACCTCGCTTCCTCTCTTCCTTCTCCTTACTCAATCATTTCCTGCCCTGCCAGCTTCTCTGCTTTCCTTGGGACTCTCACTTCCCTTTCTTCAAAACTTGGTCACCTTCTCTTCTCTCGGCCGGAAGCATCATGCTGTCCAAGGTCATGTGGACAGCTCCCTTCCTCGTCTTCTCGGATCTAGCATACTAGAGATGGCTTCCTTCACCAGACCATCAACCAGCGTGCTGTGTCACTTCCTGTTGGCCTTCCCTTACCGCACTTCTTTTCAGACTTACTGTCGTTAATTTCGCCAATCGGGTAGGCTCAAGAAAGCTGGAACAGCGTCTGCTTTATCCTTCGCTATCTCCAGACCTGGCCCAGAGCTGGACTCCATATGAGCACATTGAATCAATGTCACACAAAGGTAGGAGGGAGGGCCGAGATAGGCATTTTAATCTCAAATAGGTGAGCTCACACCAAATGAGAGGAAGATCAAAGATGAAAACTGAGGTTAAAAAACAAAACCCTTCACAAGCTACAGAAGATAGAATAACTAGAACATAGATAGCAAAGGTGTCTTTAGGTTTATTCTCAATAGCATGTTAGAATGCTGAAACACACACAAAACCAGAATTCTTATAGGAAAGGAGATGTCAGTCATTAATTGATTAAAGAATTGGGATGGGGGAAGCATTTGCATGACCTTGTTGAAAAAAGGCTCCATGGGGTGCTGTCCACGATCTTGAGGATAAAGACTCTTTAAAAGCTAAAGTCCAGGAAGTGGCGCTGTGGCTCAAGTGGTAGAGCACTTGCCTTGAGCTGAAGAGCGCAGGGACAGCTCCCAAGCCCAGAGTTCAAGCCCCACAACCAACACACACAAAAAAAGCTAACGTCCACTAACAGAATACGGAGGAATGGCTAGAGACAGAGCAGGTTCACAGGTAAAAGAAGGGAAAAGCACATTGAGAAAGGAGCCATGATCATTTGAAATTATTTTAAAACAACACCAACAACTGTTTGCTTTGATGGTGGAAGAGAAGCAGTAAATGAGTAGCTGCATTATTTCAATAGGTCTTTTGTGAAAAAAAGAATAACTTTTGTATATTCAAAGACAACTACTTCAAAAGAGTAAGTCTCTACAAAGGTCTGTGTGAAGACTTCTCATTATCATATTACAACACCAATACCACTGGTATGTGATGTGTTTTTGAACATTTTTTTCTGTCAAGTCTGACACAGTTAAGCTTCATGAAATTTTGTTACAACCCCCAAACGTCGTTCATATGTATTAACTAGATGTTTGTATTCCAAATCTGGGAACTGCTGATTGTGAAAATTGAAGAAGGCACCAGGCACCGTGCATGTAGCTATGATCCTAGCTACTCAGGAGACAGGAGGAGGAGGATTATAAGTTCTAGGCCAGGCCAGCTGTAGCAAAGTTATCTGAAACCCTATATCAAAAACTAAGTACAAAGGGTTGAGGGCAAGTAGTAGATCATTTATCTAACAGGTAAGAGGCTCTTAATTTCCAGCCTGCGTACTAAGGGGAAAGGGAGAGAAAAAGAAGAAGAAGGAAAAAAATATCACTAATTTAAAGGAAGAAACTCTGGGGATTTCAGGAGGGGGTGAAGAGTTTGGGTAAGGGCTAACAAAATTTGGAGGCTAAATTGAAATCCCTGTCGAGTATTAGTCATGAAATGAGCTAGGAAAGTCTTCCTGAATGGCAAAATCCATGAAACTGGCAAAAAAAAACAAACAAACAAACAAAAAGTTCATTCATAAAGAACCATGAGGCAAGCTGAGAGGAAAATCATTTCAACTGCGGCTTTAGGATTGAAGCAGAACAAATTCCATGTGGAGCTGAGTTCACCACAAGGTTAGGACGTCTTCTCCCCCTGATTCATGCGGCGCGATGGGGTGTAGGTTGAGCCAATCCCATTGCCATCCCAACCTGATCGGGAGCTAGCATTGGGCAGAGACAGGGCTGCCGACTCAGGGCCTGACACACAGCAAAGCTACACCTAAAGAATGGATATGCATGGGTTGGGAAGGTGGCTCAGTGGTAGAGTGCTTGCCTTGCATGCCTGAGGCCCTGGGTTCAATTCCCCAGCACCACATAAGCAAAAAGAAAAAAAGCCGGAAGTGATGCTGTGGCTCAAGTGGTAGAGCGCTAGCCTTGAGCTGAAGAGCTGAGGGACAGGGCCCAGGCCCAGAGTTCAGGCCCCACGACCAGACCCCCCCCTCAAAAAAAAAAAAAGAATAGATATGCTTGTGCTCATGGGTATATTTGGCTTCACGCTTTTTGCAAAATCCCAGCCAGTTCCACGTGTGTGTGTGTGTGTGTGTGCGCGCGCGCGGGCACGTGTGTGTGGCACCATGCATTCAACTTCCTTCATTTCTGAGAATTTCCCATTTGATGTAGTATCCTGCTTCTATCCTAAAATGGAACTTGGCCAGTCCATACCCGCATGGAGTCCTGACCCCACCGTTGAGACGATTTTACGCCAAGCATGGTGTCTATATGCGACTTTCTCAAACATGCCCTGAAAGCACCACATACCACATCTCAGGGATGAGTCTGGGACAGCCCACCGCCGGATCTTCCCCTAACGGAGTGACCTTGGCTTCCCTCCACCCTGACCTTCCCCAGCTGCTTCCCTGGCTCAGGGAACACAGCCCAGGGAGCAGAATTGGCCAGGAAAATAGTGCAGCGTTTCTGTGACCAAAAATAAGCATTTGGCGTGTGAAAGCCTCCTGTTCTATTCCCCTGAGCACACCCGGCACCACCGTGTCCACTGCTGAGGGACAGCCTGGCCCTTCCTCCACGAGTCAAGCTGGAGACGCCCTGTTTAGGGCATCATTGACACTTGCCCCTCTGTGGTTTGCATTGCCTTGTCAAATGGGGACTTTGCTATCTCATGACGATTACAGTGTTTAACAAAGTGCTAACCTCTGAAAAACATGGAGGTGTGCAGATGGATGTGGATTGTGAAGAGGGAAGGGAATGAGGGGAGGGGCTGGGAGAGATGGTTTGTTATTCCAGAGTAATTGGCTGAGTGAAAATACGCAATAATGACATTTCTCTTCAGAGATTCTTGTGGAAGTAACATTTTCTTCTTTGGTTTTGTTTTGTTTCAGTACCAGTTCTGGAACTTGAACTCAGGACCTGAGCGCTGTCTCTGAGCTTCTTTGCTCTAGGCTAGTACTCTTATCATTTGTGCCACAGCGCCACTTCTGGCTTTCTGGTGGTTCGTTGGAACCTGGGCTTCCCTGCCCAGGCTGGTTTCAAATGGCGATCCTCAGATCTCAGGCTCCTGAGTAGCTAAGTTTCTGGGCGTGAGCCTCTGGCTTCTTGCAGAAGTGATAAGAGAGACCTTTGCATTGTTCCAATACTGTGAACACATCAGAGAGACCCTGTGGGAATATCTGACTATTCGTTGGCAGGTGTTTTTCATTTTCTAACATCATCTCTATCCCAGTGCTGACCACAGGCCCTGGGCACACAGGAAGCTCTTGGTAGATACAATGGTATGTCAGATCCTTACATCTGTCTACAGGGGTCCCAGATTTCTTCAAAGGAGGAAACAAGCCAAATGGGCCTTGTTAATAATGCCACCGACCTGCGGAAACTGGAGAAGGCTCTTTAAATACAAGAAACCAGATGCTATCAGATTTCTTGCATTTCCTTGGTATCTTGGGCAAGACCCAGAGGGCCAAGCTGCCATCATAGATCTGGTCTCTGATGGAGTGTTTGTACCCAGGGATTCGGGCCGGCTAAGAGAATATTTATGCGGCAGTAAAAACCTGGAACAGAAAGCTGTTTGGCTCTAATAGTTTCAGGTATTTCCACACCTCTCTGCTCACCGTGTGTCATGTTGAATTATTCCTTGCCCGGTACGTGGCAGCGGGAGCCTGTAATGGAGCTTATATAATGAAATGGCCTGAGAGAGGAAAGGAAGGAATGGCCAGAGGATGGGAGAAGGAGAGGCTGAAGGAGAAACATTTCTTTTGCCTTTGGTGGTTTGATTTCCAGATTCAGAAGAAAATGAAATATGCACAGAAAAACTCGATGATCTGGCCTACTCTGTCCAGGTGAGATGCTGACTCTGGTTTATAGCGCCAAAGCCCTCCCCAGGGAATGGAGTAGAGCCAATGCGGCCTAGGGGCTGACTTGAACAAATTCATTTCTCTGCACCCCAGCTTCCTTTTCTGTATGAGGGGGCTCTTCACAGGGCCTCTCTGTGTACTAACATGAAAGTTAAATGAGATAATATTTTTAAGTACTTAGAATAGTGCCTGACCAGTAGTAATACCTGGTCTCTAGGGAGATGTTTGCCTGTAAGTATGCAGGAGTATGCACAGTAATATGTTTGTACATATACATATCCTATGTACATGTGTTTACAGGTATATGTACAACTTTTAAGCCAAGAATGTACAGTACCTGTGAATTGGGTGCTTTAGGATCATCAGCATGGAACCTGTTTTTGGTTGCTGTTACTAAAATAGTACATGTTTTCAGATCCTTCTGAGCTGGCCTGCATAATTTTGATGGTCATTTTCCTTGTGAAACAATGCTCGATAGGAAATGGACTCATTACCTTACCCGTGTAACTGTAACTGCTCTGTACAGTATCTTTCAATAAAAAAATATTTTTTTAAAGTGGCAAGACTCAGAAGCTATTAAGAGTAGATGTTTAAGAGTTTTTAATGTGCATTCACTTTCCAAAAATTACCTGTTCTCTACTACTCTGTGTACTGACACTAATAGCCTCAGCCCACAAATAAGGACTTGAAGACAAGAGGTGCCCCCAAACGACAGATCCAGTCTGAGGCTAGGATCTGAACACCTCTCCCTGTGGACCTGAAGATACGTCCATTAAAATCAGTTCAGTTACTGTCACGTCCATCGAAGACAAGTGGCCCTGTGTTGTTTACGACTTCCCTTCGGAGTGTCTGGCTGCATGCTGCCCTACTCAGCATCGTGCACAGGAGCAGAGCGCCTCCCCAGGTGGCCACGTCCGCCATGGTGGATGTGAAGACATGGTGCAATGCATACATCCCTGACTTCCGAAGCCCTCATCTGCACCAGGACCCTTCAGAGCATTCTGTATTGATTACTGCGACAAGACCATCACAAGAGTCCCTCCGTTTCAGCCTCTACAGAGCTCCGATGAGATGGCGCAGTGTCCTACATCCACCATCGATCATAACAGCCAGTCAGATGAATCAGTCTAAAATTGCTCTGGTCAGCATTGAAATCCCGCCACGCAATCCCAGATCCTACCATTCTGCATATCCACAGCAGGACCATACCCCGCAAAGTCAGGAATTTACCTAGAGAGTACTAAGTTTAACTAAGCAGGAGACCAGCCAACATGAAGGCAAATCAGTCGAGAAGAAGAATCTGTTGGCCATTCATAAATGGGGCCAGTAGTTTCTTATAGCCACATTTCTACTTCTGGCTTAGAGAGCAAGGAAGACAACACCTTCCAAAGAACCTGGGAGGAAAGTCTGACCTGGCTGGCTGGAGCTAATCAACTTTGGACTTGTCACTCAGCAGGAGTATCAGGGATGCAGTGGGAGCGAATGGGCAAATTATTCTTTGACCTTTGACATCTTTTCTGTTTCCTCCTTTCTCCACCCCTGGAAAGCCATCTTGAGTTGTTCGGTTTTTTTCTTGCATTTCTTCCATGAAGCAAGCTTCCATTGCAGCTCTTGGAGCACAGGGTGCAAAGAATCTTTTGCCTTCTTCCCAACGTTTCCCAGAACATTGTCATCAAGAGTTGCTATTTTTTTGTTAAATCTTTTGTGGATCTGAACAAAGATGGGAGCTGCTTACACAATCACACAAGTGCATTTAAGAAAACAACTCTGCTAACTAGAGAACATCTTGTTTAGTGCTTAACGCTACATGATGAAGACAAACTCCATCCTAGAGTTTGCTGGGTCTACTTTCTCCGACCATTTCCATCTGTTATTTGGCTGGGGTGCTGACAACCACTCAGATGGGTAAGTACTCATCCAGGGCTCCTAGATAAGGGTTCATCTGTGAACCCATGAGTTTTTATCAGTCACTCACAGACTCCATTTCTACAATGCCTGTGTAGCAGAAGAGTTTTGTAGTTTGGCCACAGTTAACATAGTAAAGCTTTCTTCTCTTGAACAAATGAAGAAATTGCACTCCCTCCCTTCTTCCAGTACCATCTGCTTTCAAACTCTCCAATGCTAAATAACTATGACCCCCACCAAAGAATTATATCTACACGCTTAGATACTTAAGGATGTAACATCTTTGATATAACATGTATTTATGGATTTATAGATCTATAGTTTGATTTGTAGGTCATGATTATACACACACACACACACACACACACACATACACACACAAATACACAGATCATCAAACTACTTCCTTTGTATTCACTGTAATTCAGTGAATGATGAGATCATAAATTATTTTCTTGGTAAATATGTGTATATGTTTGGGGAATTGTTGCGTATTTCTTATGAAATGAACCAACATGTTTTTTAAACTGTAATGCAAATACTTGGTCCCTCACATATATCTAGCAGAGGTTCAAAAAAATGAAATAAAGACACTTCCCTAGCATACTTTGTAACCCTGATAAATTAGTAGGCAAGGGCAAAAGTAATCAGGTTTTAGTTGGATCCAACTGTCTCCTGTTGCTTCTCTGTGGGCATACATATACATAGATATATATACATGTATATATATTATAGACCTATATACATACATGTATATGTGTTTGTGTATGTTGGGAAGTTCACCAGCTGTGATGTCCTAGGATAACCAATAACCATATGTGGTATTCAACTTTAATAGAGTTAAAATTTCTAGTTAAAAGAGTTAATAGATTAAAAATTCAAGACTTACTGTCTCAAACCCATCGCTGTATTTCAAGTTCTCAAAAGCTGTATGTGGCTTTGATTATCGATTGGACAGAAAAGTTACCACTGCAAAAAGGGTGTATTGTTCCACCCTAGGCTATGAATTGCTAAACATGCACCGAGTTACAGCCACCGCCACTAACCACATCAGAATGGAGTCCACTGCCCACACGTAGGAGGTAGAGGAGTTCTGCGCTCCGATGCTGCATGCAGCTAAGAGAAAATAGCCAGAAGTATCTTCTAGGGGTTGAGGGTGGTATGACCTGGATCTCTTGAGCCGTGAGCAATCAGGAAAACCGAACAGAAAAGCAGGCATCACAGAAGTTCTGTCAGAAATCTAGGCCACCATCAATGCCAGATACCGGGTGGCTTCCCAGGCCACTTGAATTTGGTTCCCTGAGGAGCGCAATAGTGCGATCCCTTCCTTGCTTTCACATGCTGACTGATGGTAAACCTTAGCGGGCCGTATGGCTGATGGGCAGAAGAACACAAGGCACCAACTGGTCTCGGCGACTGCTGCTCCACAGAGAAGAGAAATCTTTCACACCGAGCTTAGAGACCAAACTTCACACTTGATCTTTAGAGACGGGCTTATTTAATGAACACATATTAGCTGTATAAATGCATATTAGTGAGCGCATATTAACTGCATATTAACTGTACAAAGTCAAGGGCCACCTGATATTTCCATGGATGCTCACGTTCGCCCTCTCAGTTACCCTTTTTATCCTTCCCCATTTCCCTCTTCCCCAGTCCCTCCTCGTTCACACCCCTTTAACTTTCACGTCCTTTCTGTTTGTTTGGTCTTTCTGGTTGCCACAATGAGAGAAAACATGTCACACTTGTCTTTCTGAGGCTGTCGCGTTTCATCTAATGTGATGAGCCTCATTTCATTTTATGTCACAGTCCCTTGATCTGTCTCTTAGAATATTGCTACACAAGGTTTGGTTCTTGGTCTAACAGCACCAGCATTCTCTGGAAACTTAGAAATGCTCAATCCCATGTCCCAGGCCCCAGATCTACTGAGTCCCACACCTGTTTGGACAAGCTCCCAGGAAATGCCTGTGGACTTCAAGAGAGAGGACATCCACTCCCTTGCTTCCCCTTCTCCTTTGAATTTCTAGACTGTGGAGGAGACTCAAATCTTTCATCCACATTTGTATAACATAATGGGCCTGGCAAACAGCATGTGACTTAATAAACATTTATTGATTAATTGGAAATCGAAGACCTAGATTTCAAACTAAAGAGGCCAGTGTTATTTTCAAAGGAGTCATCAAAATATCCATAGGAAAGTGTACACATACGGTTATATCTTCCTTTGATTTAAAAAGCAAAAAAATTAGGTTGTCCTTTAGTAATACTAATAAGCAAATAATAATCCGTGCACGATTCTTTTGTTCTTGACTCTGCTATCTAAAAGGGCAAACATTTTTAAGAGCTTTTATTGGATAGCTGGAGCAGAATCATGGCCTAATTATAGTCTTCATTTTTATTTGCCTCTGAGAAGAAATGCACCAGATGAAGCAGTTTGAGACTCTATGGTTTGTTCAGCTGTATTAATGCTTCTAACTGCTGACTTTTATCGTTCTTAACAAGTCAAGACCAGACTGAATGTCTTTGAGGATAATTGTTTTTATTCATCTCCCTTCTGTATTGCTAAAATGGAGTCAGTATGTAAATTAAGGAGAGATTCCAATTTAGTACTGCCCCCAGACTTCTGCTGATACTCAGAAAGAGGCACTGCCCACATCCCCAGCTCATGCTACGTCCCCTCGATCAGCAGCTCCTGCAAAACCAAGTTTTCTCATTCTCCACACCATATCCACGTCACAACGTTGCATAAATAAATCACCCTTGGGATCCTTCTTCATTTTTTTCTTTTTGGTCCGGTCGTGGGGACTGAACTCTGGGCCTGAGCGCTGTCCCTCAGCTCTTCAGCTCAAGGCTAGTGCTCTACCACTTGAGCCACAGCGCCACTTCCAGTTTGTTTTCTTTTTTTGCTAATGTGGTGCTGAGGAATCGAACCCAGGGCCTCATGCATGCAAGGCAAGCGCTCTACTGCTGAGCCACCTTCCCAGCCCTCCTTTTTCATTTTTTGTCAATTCCAGTGTACGTCTATGCTCCCAACCTTTTGTTTGTAAACACCGGGGTCAGCGTGCAGATGAACAGGGCTAGATCATGAAAATGACTAAAGCCAGGGCTCAGATCCTCTGACTTTAATTCATTCTACAACTTCTCGGTGGCCTGACCCAGAGAGAGAAGTAAGGACAAAGTGCTCAACTGGGATTGTTTGGGGGTTTTCCTTCCTCCCTTGGGATACTGGATAATGTCTGAAGATATTAATGTTTACTTCCATGACAACGGAGGGGGAGGATAGTGGTGGTGGTGATATCTGGTGGGCAGAGGTTCGTGGTGGCTGGTACACAGTGAAGACAGGACGCCTCTTCCAATAAACAACATGGCAGCCCTACAACAAAGCATTCTCCAGTCTCAAATGGTAATTCACATCCAGGTGGCAGAAACGCCGACCAACTCATTTATCACCACCGTCACTCCAGCTCTGATGCACCAAACCAGAACCATGGTGTGCGGTGCCCTGCAAAGGATCAGGGATTGAACTACAGAAGCCCGGACTCCACAGAGAGGCCCGAGGTGGGCGCTTACTGCACCCTCTGCACTGCCCCAAGGATTGGGGAAACACCATTTCTCCCAGAAACGAGAAATCAGACCGAAGACTCTGGATCTAGGAAGAGAATTTCTCCTTGATCCACTCCAGTCATTTCGGGCTGCCTCTGGCCACGGCGCCTGGTCTAATTACGGATGACTTTCTGTTCCCCTGGGATTCCACTTTTTCATCCTCCCTCACTTCCTCGTTTGGAAGGAGCTGCAATTTGCCATTGAATGGTTATTAGCTCTCCTCCCCTGCCCCTCCCCTTTCAGAGACCAAGAAGGAAAAAAAAAGCCCACAGGATAATTTCAAAAGTTGTTGCTCCAGTTTTTCCTCCAACTTTAGAAATCTCAGTTGGCTTTTAATTAAGAAGTGGCATTTAGACTGTGAGATGAACCAGATTTGAAGGACTGTTATTTTTTTTTCTTCGTCATCGTCTTCTCCTTTTAATGAAATAGCACTCATTTCCCTAGGAGGGGTTGTCCCCAGATTCCCATTGTTCTACTGAAGATGATTTACTGAGCATCTGTGGGGAGAACTGAATCTTTGATTGGAGCGGGATGCAGAGGGAACACACTGCGCCTTCCCTCTGAGAACCTGGGAAATAAACGCCCTTAGGACAGGATGCCGAGCCCTGCACAGACCTCGGTGGGAATGGCCTGGAGCTGGGGTAAGGAGTCCCTCTGAGCTACAGCAGATAATCATAACACCCACCCCAAAACAAGCCCCGGGTGTAACTGATTCGGAAAAGGCACCGTTGGGCCCACGCATTAGTCAATCTTGAAAATGTGGCACGCATTCAGAAGTGTCGGATGCTGGCATGCCCTTACATCTCAACACTTCCACACTCACATTTGCTGTGTGTGACAGTATTGGGGTTTGAACTCAGGACCTGGGCACTGGCCCTTAGCATTTTCACTCAAGGCTAGATTTCTACCACAAGAGCTACAGCTCCAGTTCTGGTCTTTTCTCGTTCATTGGAGATAAGCATCTTATAGACCACTTTCCTGCCTGGGCTGGCTTTGAACCTCCATCCTCAGATCTCAGCCTCCTGTGGAGGTAAGATGACAGGCATGGTGCACTGGTACCAGCGAAAGCATTCATCTTTTGAAGCTCATAAAGAACAGTTTTGTAGTTGCTTGTTTCTTTATTTCTGCTGAGTCATTTGGCTAAGGCCAGGAGGAAATTGATGGCTTTCTATTTAGAAATTAGTTACAGAAAGCAGAATGAATTCAAAGTATTTGCACATCCTCAGAATGTCTCCCCTGACACACACACACACACACACACACACACACACACACACACACACACACACACACGATCCCTATTCATTACAAAACAGTTCCTTTATAATGGATAGACCTGTCATCTTCTTAGTCCGGTGATCAAGGCAACATCATCAGCCATAGGTCATAGGAACATTTACTTCCACCAATACAATGAACTAGAAGATATGCTTTCCAAAACAATGGAATCTCAATCTGACCGTGACTAAAACAACAAACAACCTCAAAGTGAAGCCCATCCTATTGAGTAACTGGCCATCTGAAAGTCAGGTCACGAAAGACAAAGAAAGACTGAAAGTCACAGGGAGACAAAGGACAAAGGACAAATTAATACCTGGGGGAATCATAGGCAGAGTCCTGGGTCCAAAAACAGAACATGACTGGGAGAACAGTGGACTAGAAATAAGATCTAAACACAAACTAGTAGTATCGTATCGTATTAGTGCTCATTTCCAAGCTTTCCAAACTCCTTTGAGAGTACCTGTATCAGTGCTAGGGGAAGGCTAGACAAAGGCTATACAGAAACTCTGCGTACTCTTCTTTTTTCAAACTTAGTATATTTATGTAATTATGTGATACAGAAAAGATACCACAAATAACAAACTGACATAGCCAGAGAATTTTGGTGGAAGAAGCCAAACACAGAAACCAATGGAGCAATTTATTGCTGAATTGCAAAGAACTAAGCACTTACTCTTTTTTTTCTAAATTTATTTTGCAACGTGAAGTGCAGCCCATTGAGAAGTGCTCCGTTCAATGCCAAGGACATTATTGGCTCAAACAAGCTCTAGGTCTTCACAGTTGCTAATACCAAAAATACAATTAGACAAAGAAACATCCAGAGATCCAAGCTCTTGCTTTGGTTGTTCAACACCAGAAGAGTGAGCCACAAGAAAGATTACATCATCATGTCTCACCATGAAAGATGATTACAAAAAAAATTTCTTTATAATAAGTACATGCAGTATGTGTGGAGGGAAGGTTTCTGCATTTACTTTAAAGGCTCTGGAAATAATTTATTTTTTCCTCCAGCATAAGGACTATGTCTCATTTACTAAAACTCTTAGGTGTATGGATTACAAACATTTAAATAATTCTAAAGTTCCAGAAGTTCAAATTCTAATCCCATCTCTGCTTAAAATACACTAGGTTTTTTTAAGTACATATCTTTCCTCAACCTTTTATATGTATAATTTAGATATCTTAAATGTTGCTATCTAAATAAATTAGAAATTTAGAGAGATTTCCTCCTCTGAAAATGAACAATACATTAGTAACAGTGGTGTATAGCTGTAATCTCCACTACTCTGGAAAAAGTGTAGGAAGGAAGGTCTTGATTTCAGATCAGCTCTGGCAAAGTAATCATGGGACCATGATTACTCAAGTGGTAGAGCCCACCTGGCAAGGAAGAGAGAGGTCCTGAGTTAAATCCACAGTAACTTCCACACCTACCCCCCCCACACAAATCTACCAGTAGATTCTAGCACAACCAAAACATGGTATAAACACTAAGTGATAGAGTAGCACACAGTAAACATTTAAAGAAGGCATCTAGACATCATTATTTAGCAAGTTCTCTCCAGTCTCTGTGAGAACCTTCTAAATGCAAGAAACACTTCATGATCTTGAATGGCCAGTTAATTTCTAGAATAACCAGTCTGACATACACCAGTTTATTTGCCTTGCCTGACATGTCATTCTCATAGAGACATGGTGCTAACCACGTGGTACCACTTGATGAAGCCACCTGTGTGTTTCTCAGCAGAAAACATTACCAGAAGGATTACCTTAAAAAACGATCAAATGCTTTTAAGGTAAGCATTATGTCTCCAGTTTTGTACTGATGATGCTTTAAGAGTTTCCTTTGACGTTAAAAATCGAAAATAAATTTTTCAAACTTCATGCCACTTTTTACTTTTTAATTTATTAGTACAAATCAATTGTACAAAGGGCTTTGTTATGATATTCACAACATTCAGGTAACGCAGTTTGACCAAATCTACCCCCTTCTATGGCTCTGTCTTAGTCTGCCCCTCTTTTTCTTCTCCCTGCCCGTTAGCAGTTTTTGGTGGACTCCACTGTATGATTTTTATACATACACATAATGGACAGCTATAATATACACCCCAAACCCTTTCTTCCCCCTTCTCAGAAATACATTTTAAATGATGAGAATAAAGCAAAGACTTTCACAATATTGACCTGTTACTCTACAGTTAATAAGACAGGTGTAGGATAGAGCAAACTATCTATTCTTCCATTCAAATTCACCTGGAAGTGCTTGAATACGCTATGAGCAGAAGACCAAAGTCCCAGCTCTGCTAAGTGCTCTGCAACAAGACACAGAGAACAGGGCCAGCCACCTCGTGCTCTAGCTGTACGGAGTCCTGACTGCTAGAAACTATTTTTAAAGGTTTCCTTATGAATTTGAGAAGCCCTTGTGCTGTGAGAACAGAGCACAGATCGTACCATATGACAAGAACCCAAAACTTTCAGCCCTTAATTCAAGAAGTATATATAATATTTACAAGTCCTATATATATTATTGCCAATTACTTTTGCTTTTTTTACAAATCTCTCTGAAATGAATATGGCCCTGTTATGATTGACTTCAGTCAGATTTTTTTTTTTGCGTGGTAAAATGGCAGCTTTTTACATAGTGACCAAAAGTGTTGCTGGCCCATCAGATAGCTCCCCTGCCTCTCATATACACACCTTATAAAATAAAATATAAGTTGTACTAAATCTTTATTAAAGGAGACCACAGTTCAGTTCACATAACTTAAGTGAATGCTTTAAAACTGATAATATAGTTTGATTTTATATATATGCTGAAGTTGTGACTGTAGGCAACATTCTTTTTTGAAAAATAACTTTATTGATATATACTTTACATGCCACGTATTTAACTCAAGAGGAAGTGTACAATTCCATAGCATTTAATGTAGCCCACAGATCTGTCTCTGAGCCCAATTTTTGACAAATTGTATTATCTCCCAAAAAGGTGGCTCTCATAATCATCACCTTCCAAGCCCTACAACACAGCTCTTCTACTTTCTGCCTCTATGAAGTTCTTTGTTCTGGATTCTGGAAATGGAATCATTATAATAATGTCGAATATTGTGACTGGCTTCTCTCTTAGCATAATGTTTTCAAGGTTCCTTTATAGTATGGCTTGTTTCCATACTGCATTTTTTATATTGCCAAATAATATTCCATTATATGGACATACCACATCTCGTCTATATTGTTTATTTCGATGGGAGCATTCGATGTAAAACGGTGTCATTTCCTCTTTGGGACTATTCTGAATGAGGCGGTTATGAGCGTTCCCGCTCAGGTTTTTGTGTGGACATATGTTTTCGTTTTTCTTGGGTCTGTCTGTGAGTTCGGATGCTGGCTCACATAGTATAGTAACTGTGTTTTACTGTTTGGGGCACTGCCAGACTGTTTTCTAAAGCAGCTGCGCTGGTTCACATTTCACCCACAGACAACCTTCTTACTCAGCCTAAATACCTGGGGAAACGATGGAATCCCACTGAAACCCAGACCATCCAGCCAGTAATACTGTCTTTTCTTCATTCTGTCCATTTGTGTTAATTCATGGGTCTCTTGTTAGCCAGGCAAGTCAGCTACTACAGGCGTGATTCTTCTATTATTATACATTGTACCTGCCAGCCCTTGAAATATTCAACTTTTGGGAAAGGCATCCCTGGTGATTGAACCCAGGGCCTCCTATCTTATTGTCACTTTTGCAAGAAAACACTCTACCTGTGCTAAGTCCCCAACCTCCAACCTTTGGACAGCAGTCTTTACCTTAAACATGATGAAAGAGAATTCTACGGTGGTCATTACCCAATGCTTGGTATTACGAAAACAAATGCATACACAATGGCTCAAGCCTGGTCAAGAGAGTGCATTTACTAAGTTTACTCTTGCTGGTTCATTGTTTTTTAATATTTATATTGTCTTTCAGTAGTTGTACAAAGGAGTTGCCATTCAACAGAGCAGTTTAGAAATACAGTGTGTCTTTTTTGTTGTTGTTGGTCATGGGGCTTGAACTCTGGGCTTGGGTACTGTCCTTGTGCTCTTCAGCTCAAGGATAGCACTACCACTTGAACCATAGCACCAGTTCCTACAGTGTGTCTTGATCAATGTCACCCTTCCACATTCTCACCCAACCCCTCCCACCTCTTCCCTCTCAAAGTCCAGATTTGGAGGACACAAAAAGGCGACTCTAATTGT
Source organism: Dipodomys ordii (assembly GCF_000151885.1). Classification (NCBI taxonomy): domain Eukaryota; kingdom Metazoa; phylum Chordata; class Mammalia; order Rodentia; family Heteromyidae; genus Dipodomys; species Dipodomys ordii. The sequence goes on from NW_012267260.1 coordinate 3,948,658, forward strand.
CCACAGGATCATGGGCTAATAAAAACTGCACAAAGCTTTGTGTTTTCTGAACAAATTTGAGAAGACTATACCATAGAAGATGGATTAACACCCCAGCACTCACATTAAATGCTATTACTTGGCTGGACTAAGATTGGACATTTCTCTTTCCTTTTTTGGCTTTTTTTAAAAAAAATCCAAGACCAGGATTTGAGCTTGAGACCCAATGCTTTGGCTCATTGGCTAGCACTCTACCCACTGAGCCACGCCTCCATTCTCATATTGGATATTCTCTTGGAAGAGTTCACCCTGGCAGCAATGACTGCATAGCAATAAATCAGGAACATTTTGCACTACTTGGCTAGTTTGTGCAATCATTCATTTCTCCCACATTTGGGTACCCTTGGCAGGAATTGTTCATGGGCAGAACATATAGACAAGTTACAAAAATATTTCAAAGAAATCTATACAGCAGGAAAAGTGAGATTTTGTTTTGAAAAGTCAAATATGTCTATAATTTTACTTCGTTGAGATATCTCAGAACCAAAGAGAATAGCTAAAAAAATATCATGATTTCATGGACCCTTGCAGGACTTTTATTTTCTTGGTCATGGGGCTTGAACTCAGGGCCTGGGAGCTGTCCTTGAGCTATTTTTCTCAAGGCTAGCACTCTACCGCTTGGCGCCACAGCTCTGCTTCCAGTATTTTTGGTGGTTAACTGGAGATCAGAGTCTCATGGACTTTCCTGGCTGGCTTTGAGCCGCAGTCCTCAGCTCTCAGCCTCCTCGGTAGCTAGGATGGTAGGTGTGAGCCACCAGCACCTGGCTGGCAGGATTCTCTTTAGGATCACTTTTCCCCTTCGCGTCCTCAGCCGCGTGAAGCCCCTTGCCTGGAGTGCTTGCTGTTCCCTTCTCATTGCCTCTGTAATCGCATGCATCAGAGGTGCATTTGACGGGAACCTCATGAACGTCTTTGAGCAAGCTCCAGATGACTATACCAATGTTTTAAACACAAGCCCTTTTAAGTTTGAAGCCACACAATTGGTAGAAAGTGTAATGGAGTGACATCATTACCAAAACCTGCATTTGTCCTTTGACCCTCTGATACCAACACAATGACTACACAGATTATGTAGCAATTGCCCCATGGTCAAGACTGGTCAACCAACGATCCCCAACGAGGAACCTTATCCTTGACAAGAGTGGCACAAAAAGAGGCCACAGACATGCTTCGCTTACTGGGAAGTGGCATTTTAAGTGGATTCTTTCTACTCAGCAAAAATCCTTGAGCAATGCAGAGAGGTGAGGCCCGAACGCCACCCTCTGATCACCCTAACCCCTTTCCAAAGCAATCCATGAATGTCTTCATTATTTCACATGAATATCATCCTACTACAACAAACCTGCGGATGTGAAGTTTCTAAGTTCAAGTTCACCATGGGGATTCTCAGTTTTTTTTTTAAGATAACCAGCAACAACTTTGTGTCTTTCAGTTTGTTTCCATATTTTACCCCAGCCCAGGTTCACCAAAACTGGTCATCCAGATAGCCAAATGAACAAATAACTGTGGCCTATGCCAAGGACCAGGCCAAGTACTTCCCCCATCCAGGACAGTGTAACCATCGTCCTGCAGGTACTGGTCAAGGATGCGATTTCATTCTTATCCTAACTAAGGAGCTATGTTTCCTACTTTGGTATAGGTATCTCCCTACTCAAGATTGAGGTCATCTGTAAGAAGTGTCTACTTGCCAAATGTTCTTTCAGTCCCGAAAATGGTAAACCCGTGCTTTGCACTGATGTCACCCAAATTCATTTCCCATCCACTCAGGGGTAGCAAGTGTTCCTTATTTCCTGTCATGTGGTGTTGAAGCAATGATGGCTGGGACTGGGGTGTTTGTCTCTTCGTTGTCCAAGATCGTGAGGCAGACTTCACGCAGAAGCAAGATTAATGTTCTTTCTGAATTTTCATCGGCTTGGAATGACTTTTAAATTCTTCAAGAAATATGGTAGCATAAGTGTGAGTGCGGACAACGGTAATTCTAGATACTCAGGAGGCTGAGACTGAGAGCACCTCTATTTGAGGCCAGTTCAAGCAAACCATTTATAAGCCCCCACCCCCATCTCAACCAAGAGCCGGACATAGTGGTGAGCACCTGTCACTCCAGCTATGAACAAGGCTGAGGTCAGCAGGATTGTGGCTTAAGAAATAGCTAGCAAAAAGAAATTCATGAGCCCCCCCCCAACTTCAAAGAAAAATCTAGGTGTGGTAGCACATTCTCATCATTTCAGCTACAGTGGGAAGTATAAATAGGAAGGTTGCAGTTCAGGTGAACCTGGTCAAAAAGTGAGACCCTATATTAAAATAAGACAGAGCATAACTGTTAGGGGTATGTCTCAAGTGGAAGTAAATATGAAAAGAGCTCTGAGTTCAAACCCCAGTAGCATCAAGAAAGAAAATGGAAAGAAAAGAAAAGGAATATAATGAGTATAGAAACGACAGGCTGTGGCTTTCATCTGATCTGAGTCGGTTTCTCTTTTTGTGAAACGGAATCACCACATTCTGTAGTTCATGGCCGCACCAGATGCCATGGAAGACGCATCTGTAATGGACACCAAAATGAAGAGACTTTCTCTTCCATTCCCCTCCGCTGGTTCTTACGTGCCAGGCCATGGTTCAGTATGTAATCAGCACTGCCAGCCAGAGAGCTGTCCCGGAGGTGAATGGGACTCTGCTCACTCACTTAGGGAAATTGCATCTTAGTAAGAACTAAAGTAAAAGCTGTGAAAGGCTCCATGCTGTGCGGGCACACACACACGCACACACACACACACACACACACACACAGATGCCTGATCACACTGTGGAGTAAACGTGAGTGGAAAACCCCGTTCTTACTATTATTCACAGTGAGTTCCCACCACTGCCCCCTCGGTAGATCGCATGCCGCAATTCCCGCAATTCCCGCCCCCCCACCCCCACCCCCACCCTTGCCAATCTCTCTCTCTCTGAATCTGGATTTTCCATCACTTTCCTATTTGGAGAGAGAGAGCAGAGTTTCAGTGCAGACTGGGGCACCACAGTCAGGTCCCAGCCTCAGGTCTGAGTTCCGATTGAGAAGGGTCTCTGCCCTTGGCATTTTCTTTCAGCCCTCTCTCCCTTCCTCCTCTCTCCCTTTCCACAGCAGTCCATGACGGTGGCGTAGGCAGCAGAGTTCAGGTGTTGCACGGGGCTCCTGCTCTTGGCTTTCCCATATCCTGTGGGCTCCAGGGCGATAATGTTGTCATTCTCCAAGCAGACTCCAGGGTGTGCTGCACAGAGCTTTATGCTACTGTAGGTACCCAACAGCTGTCAGTCAAGGACTCTCCGGGTAGTGTATGGAGCACTCTGAGCGTTGGCAGGAGGTGCTAGGTAGAATAGAAGACGTTAAAGAATCACAACCGAGCAGATTTGAGCAACACTTTGAAGACACATACGTGTGTGTGGCCATGCACTATATACTATCCGAGGAGCTCAGAGAGAGATCGAGTGAAGAAAATGTATAAAGATGTTTTCTACTCTGCAAATTCTAATGAACAGATGTATTTTAAATAACTCTTTATGCCCAATCCCATGGAGATGAAAGATTTTTATTTGCATCATTAAATGCTTCAAATTAAAATGATATAAATGTGGCTAGACTGGAATGTTATGCAATTTTAGATAGGAATCTTAGCCATCTTAGAAAAACACCCCCTTAAAATGTTCATGTGGCATACGCACGTCTGCTTGCAACTTCAAAGGAAGCAAGGCAGGGTGGTGCACACCTGTAACTCTAACTACTTGAGGCAGAAGAATTACAAGTTCAAGGCCAGCCAGGCAGTTAGCATGAGCGCATCTCAGAAACACAATATAAAACAAAAAGCCTGCGCCATGCCTCAAAAAGTAGCTCTTGAATATATATATAACGAGAGAGAAAGAGACAAAATCTCCAAATTTTACCAAGGGTACATCATGACTCTATTTTAGTACATTTAATAATGTACTTAATAATACTATTCAATGTATTTGATTTGATTTTAATATAATTTATGGCACTGAATGACTTTTTCCAATCCAGCTGGCATGAAGGGACAAGCAGATCATCTTGACCACAAGATAAAGTTAGTAAAGTTAAAAAAACACATACACCGAGTTCTGAGTTTTCTACTACTATGTTTTCTAGCAATTTCCACCACTCCTCTACCTTTTTCTTCCAAATCTATATCTTTCTTGACCCAAAACACCATGCACTATGATCACAAAAATACACCAAGAGGAAAACACTGTTTCACTCTGAGTCAAGAGGAGGGAGTTTTCAATTCCTTAATCAAGAAGAAGAAAATCAAAGAAACAGAGTATATCCTGCTATTACGATTGTCATTGTCCCTCAATTAGAAGCAAAGGAACAGCTCAGCCCATCTTGCCTTGTTCTTTCTACGCCCTGGTGACTATGTCTTTCTCTGTGCCCTTCCCATCCAGCTATCACTGACCAGCAGCTGATGTGGCTGATGTGACTTGCTACATCGAGCCTCGCTACCCAGTAACTTCCCAACCAGAAGACAAGCTTCATTTAAAACAAAAACAAAATGAAACCAAACTTCCACGTAGCTCATCATGCAGTTGAATTCTGGGCCTGGTGACATCTGACCCGGCCTTCGGACGAGGACCGAGGTGGGACCGGCCTCCTCAGATGGAGTCTGCAGCAGCGGAGGAGCCGCGCCAGCCTACAAGGCGTTCACAGCACATGTATCAAAGAGAAGCACAATCTGTAAGGCAATCAGCCTCTCTCACTTCCCAGCATGGGAGCTGGCCCCGAGCGCAGCTCCAGTAATTGACATACTAGCCCAATGCTACAAAACAAACTCCGAAACTATTCTCATTAGACATCCCCCTGCTTTGTGACTCTGTTATTGTAAAACCCAAACACTGAGCCCCATACTGGTGTGGCTCTGTTTTTAATTAGTTCTGATAGCATTGGGCTCTAAGCCAAAGAAAAAATGAACTTCCTGTGACTGTGGCTTGTTGCTCAGTATGTCGCTTCCTTCTCAGAGAGGAATTGTTTTCACAACATTTTATGGAAGGACTACTGACAGAAATAATGTAAGTTTTTACTGCTTTTGATTTTTTTTTCAGGCCAATAAAGTACAACCGAAAGTCAGATTCGTACAGTTACAATGTCATTATTCAGCCTTTTGTGTGACCCACTTGACTTGTCTTTTGATTAAAGACATCCTACCCGATTAATTTTTTTAATGGAGAAAACACAGGCTTCTGTTAAAATTTTAAGACCACGAATGTTTTAGTGTTTCCACTAAATTAATTCGGTGATATATTTTTACTGCCTGGGTCTTTGACGGCAGTGGATTAGAATTGAGATGCCAGGGAGGTCACCTTCGAAAAACAAGGAAGTGAAAGGCAGAGGGGAATTCCAGACAGGTAGAGATGGATAACAAGACCAAGCTGCAATCGCTCACAAGAGGAGCCTGCCCTGGCTACCCATCAAGACCCTTACACATCCTTTCACTCTGGAGACTCTCTCTGCCTGTGAGTCTCTTCTTAAATCCGAAGCTGGCCATTTCCACTCCTAGATCCCACCTCCTGTGCCATGATTTGTGGCTTTGGAGCTGCCCCCATCCTATTTGTCCACTTCCAACCAGAATTTGGAAGAAAATGAAATGAGAAAGGAAGAAGACTACGTGGGGCACTTACTCTAGACAGAGAGGCACAGGGGTAGCTCCCCAATCCCTGTCAACAAATGCCTGTGCACAGCTGAGTGCAGAGATGGAACCCCAGGGGGGGCCACAGGGTTCCATGGGGGTGTGGAGGTACCTTACCTGGATATGCAGCCCTACAGGTAGGTCTCCGTCACCTGGAGAGTCAGGGTTTTGGGCAATCATCTTTTCTTCTTTAATGTTTTAATTTCAAGTTGAATTCAATATCTATAAATCCTTTGAGATGTGCTTGCTTTCGTACCTAATCTTACAGTAATTTCTCCATTCCATGTAAATTGTGTGTTGGTTGACCTGAAGCCATATGTTGTATTAGCCATAGTGAGTTTAGTTGTCCTTAACCCAGACTGCAGTGAGCATATCCCTGATTCTTCAAGTCAAAGGTAGCAAGATAATTTAAAGAGCAGTGAGAATCATCACTTGGCATCAACACAACATAGTTTGGAGTCATGATTCTTGTACATAAGAGATGTGTAAATTTGAGACAATTGCTTAACTCCTATGTGTATTTTCAAGTGCGAAGTAAAGCTCAGTGGGCTGCGGGTATAGCTTAGTCACAGAACTCTTGCCTGCCATGTTGGATCCCCCACCACAAAAACAAAAGAAAACAAAAACAAATCCAAGGACTGTGGTTCACAGCATCAGGTTCTTGGGGAGGAAAATCCAGGAAATGAAGTTTACAATTACTGTTACTATCACTAAGACAGACATGAATAGGTTTTTTCCCCCTCCCATCCATTTTTAGCTATTAGTATTATTTTATTTTAAGCAAATAGGATCTACTTTCTTGTGTGCAGATTGGGAGAATCACTGGGCCAGAGAGTCTCCAGGATATCAGAAATTAGCTCACTCATCTCTACGACGCTTAAAGGTCCTTGTCTGTGGTTTTCCCTAACAAAAACCAGAGTAGGAGATGAGACTGAATATCTTTTCAGTTGAAACATAATCAGGCAAGATATTTTCTGACCAAATGCCAATCACTTCTACACTACATAAACATCCTCTTCTTTGGAGAATTTAGTAACCTGTCCAAATCCCATGTCTTTCCAGGGTATGATCAATAACACCTTCCTCTGATGCCTCTTCTGTCTCTCTTGGATGATAGGAGCTCACTGTCCTGAATGCTGGATGATGTCATTGCCTCTTGTGGCAGGGAATGTGTTCTTGCGTATGTACTTTATATCCTAACTCACCTTATCAGCATAACCTCAGCTCTTTTTCTTTTTCTTTTTTTTTGTCAGTCCTGGAGATTGAACTCGGGGCCTAGACACTATTCCTGAGCTTCTTTTGCTCACAGCTTGCACTCTAACATTTGAGCCACAGCACCACTTCTGGCCTTTTCTGGTTATGTGGTACTGAGGAATCAAACCCAGGACTTTGTGCATGTTAGGCAAGCACTCTACCACTAAGCCACCTTCGCAGCCCATAACCTCAGCTCTTTAGGCAAGTCATCTCTCAATAACCCTTAGTAAAATATATGTCATTCTATTACAACTTTTACTTTGATATTTATTAATTCTGCAACTATATTAGAAGGTCTTTGAAAACACACACACACACACACACACACACACACACACACACACACTTCTCACTCACCCTAAGATCCTCATTGATAAGTATTACATAAACATCAAATGAACAACAAATTAAAATTTTCTTATTTCCTTCCTTTGTTTCTTTTTTTTCAGATCTTCTTTGATTCTTGACTAAAATGTAGTCTTCACAACTTATTTGGTCCAAGTAGTCATTAGGAAAATAAATTCTTTCTTTGTAGCTATTGCTGGTCACCCTTATTATTGCTTTTACATAATCTTTGCAAACTGCTCATAAAATATTTTCATTATAGTACATGGTTTAAGCCAACTATTACTGCTTCCTTTCTATAGCTTATGTCTGGACAGCTGTTATATAAAATGTACTGCCCACTGCTATAATTCCTCCAACCTATCAAGGAATTCACATTAATCTGCACTTCCAGCCCAAGCTTCCTCCTGAATTCTAATACTTGAAGCTAGAAGATGGGAGCAGGATGTCTGCATTACAGTGACATTTTTTTATCTTGTTCTATCTTTGAATCTCCTGATGATTCCCTGGATCTATGTTCTTGGACTTTTCTGTTCTTTTCTTTCAATTACCACAGTTTTCATGATTAAAATGTTATGATCTTTAAGTGGTTGTACAAAGGGGTGAAAATTCAACAAGTCGGTTTATACAATTGATCAATGTCACCCCTTGCATGGTCCTCCTGCAACTCTCCCAACCCCACCAGCCCCTCAACTCTCCTCGTTTCATTTTCACATATGTACCTTGAACATTATGATTCCATTCTCTCTCACTTACTCTCCTTGTCTCCTCCCTTATCCTTGGCCTCACCCCTACATATACACACTTCCAGTACCAGCTTCCTGGCATTTACTTTTTGAGATTGTAAGTTAGTTATTCAAAGTACTTACACCATTTTACACTGCGTATATCATACTTTAGTGAACACAGCTTTGCATGGTCATAACCCTTGATGTGTTTGCATATAGATTTAATAAATTAGGTCTAATTTCCACATATGAAAGAAAGGTACATCTTTTGTCTCTCTAAGCCTGCCGTATTTCACTTAACATAACTTTTCTTTGCAATTCATGCACCATTCTTCCTGATGGATGAGTAAAATGTGCTAGGTGGATGGATAGATAGATAGATAGATAGATAGATAGATAGATAGATAGATAGATAGATAGAGATATCATACATTCTTAATCCATTCATCTTTGAAGGGCCTATCTTAAATGTATAAAGAGGACTCAATGTGATGTTTCTGTACATGAATTTAATGTGCAATGATTAAATTGACTCCTTCTAGAACTCTTTCTTGCCTACCTCTGTCCTCCCCTCCCCATATTTTAACAGTGTTAGTGGACTTTATTATGCTATTTTTCATATATGTGTAATGTATTTCAATCATTCTCATTCTCCTCATCCTCTTCTTTACTCTGCCATCTCCTTGTTCGACCACTCCCTCCTTAAAAAATAGTGTCCCTTTTACAATAATGTCTTATTATTCTCGTTTTTTAATTAATTTTTTATTGTGAAAATACAGTACAGAGAGATTACGATTACATGAGCAAGGTAATGAATACATTTCTTATCAAACATTGTTGCCTCCTCCTTTGTTTTTCCCTTACCATCCCTGGCCTCCCATCTCCACGACTACACTCCCCTCCCACCCCTCCTCCCGCTCCTCCCCCCCCAAAGTTGTAAAGTTCGGTTTTTGACATAGCATTGTGTACATTTCATTGTTGCACTGGGTCCACCTGTATCCCTATTTAAACAATTTGTTTTTTTCCTTCCCCTCCCCAAATTATGCCAACATCAAATACAGTGAAAACAGGGGTTATACCGTGGGGGAGGGACATACAAAGCAACAAAAAAAATCACCTTATAAATATGTTAGAAACAATAGCAAAAAGAAAAAAATCACTGGAGTCCTTATCTTGGGGCTCATTTTGCCTAACATCAACTTATCTGACCGTTTCTGCTTATCTCAGACATGTACTAGTTATTGCAAATAAGGGAATCCATGGGACCTATGTTTCTTTGGGCCTGGCTTACTTCACTTAATATAATGTTTTCCAAGTCTTTCCATCTCCTAACAAATGGGGCAATGTCATTCTTTCTGATGGAGGCATAGAATTCCAATGTGTATATTATTATTCTCTTTTCCATGTGTGCCAGTTCTGGGGCTTGAGTTCAGGTGCTTGATCTAGACTTTTTGCTAAAAGGTGGTGCTCTATTACTTAACCACAGCTCCACTTACAGATTTTTTCGGTGGTAAACTGGAGTCTCAAGGGCTTTTCCGTCCACAATGGCTTTGAACTACAATCCTCAGATGTCAGCCTGCGGAGTAGATAGGACCATAAGCATGAGGCACCAGCACCCAATTTTGTTATTCTTTTTAGGCCTAAATTCTGTAGATGAGGAAAAACAAGCTATATTTGTCTTTCTGAACTTAGCTTACTTTATTTAAATGATGATCTTATTTCTTGCAAATGACATTATTTTATTCCTGGTACATAATCCCCGATTGTGTATAAGGGCCAGGCTGTATTCATCTGTTGTAGATATCAAGGTTCACTCCATAGCTTACCTATTGAGTAATGCTGAAATAAATGTAGGTCGTAGATAGAATATTGGAGGTTGACCTTCATTGTTTCGGATATATGCCCGAGAATAACAGAAGAGGATCATGTGGGAGTTCTAATTTAGGCTTATGAAGACCTCCATACTGATTCCCATAGTGACTACATTAATTTTCATTGCTCTAACAGTGTTTCTTTTCTCTACATTCTCACTAGAATTTGTTGTATTTTTTTCTTGACAGCTTTCATTCTGACTGAGGTGAGAGAATCTTAATGTCATTTTTATTTGCATTCCCTTTATGACTGAGGATGTTGAACATTTATTTATTGGCCATTTTTCCTTCTTTTTTTCCTTCTTTTTTATAATTTTATTTTCTTGTAAAGATGCTGTACAAAGAGGTTACAGTTACATCAGTACGGTAATGAGTACATTTCTTGTCAGGCATTGTTACCCCCTCCTTTGTTTTTCTCCCACTATCTGTACTTCTTCTTTTGGAATTGTTTTCTCAGTGTATTTGCCCATTTATTCATTGCTTTGATTGTTCTTTGGGTGCTTAATTTTTAAGCTCTTCATATATTCTAAGTGTTCACATTTGCCTGTGATTTCCCACTGTTTTGTTATCAGAATTCAAACAGTACCCAACAAGTAAGCAGTGCTCGGAAATACCTTCAGATGTTTAACATCTCTTATACCTATAATCCTTTTTCCTGAGTATCTGAGATAGGTAGAAACTAAGATCTGTTTCAGTGTGAAATTGTGTGAAATAGTCCAAACTTCTTTTTGAGGATATACTGGTTTTCCAGACCAGACAATCACAGCAGTTAATTTAGATGAACGGAAATGGCTCATGGATTCTGCGCTCCCTACGGAAATACCTGAGAGATGACAGCGTGTGTCTGGCACAGATGACCACGTAGCAGGTTGAGGAGCTTGACAACACAGACGCTCAGCCACCGTTCCCTGATCATGGAGGAATTAGCAGTCACCTCAGAGCATCACCAAGCTCCTCTGCCAACTCGATGGCTGAAACAGAAGACACAGGTTGGACATGGTTCACTCATTGATAAAACTTCCAAGCAGAAGAGGAAGTTGGCTCGAGAAACCACCAATCTGGCCAATACAACTCTTGATAGTCAGGTAGGCCGTAGAACTTCCAGAACATTGTAGTTGCTAGTAGAATAAAAAAACTGAATCCTGCCTGGCCTGGTCCTGAAAACTGTGATCATAGAAGCAACTGAGCCACATCTGGTAGATCCGCACACAGCAGCAGTTCTAGCAAGAGCAGTAACAGCAAAGTTGAGGCAGATGCTCTGGAGATCAAAGCACCTCCCACCTCAAGCAGGTCAAAGGTGCCACGTTAGTCACTAAACCACAAAATGCCACATTCCCTCGCTGTGAAGATGGAACAGAAACAACCATGGAGAGACACCATGCTGTTGGCATGACAAAATGTGTGCAGGTAGCCCAAAATCAAACATCGCATGTTTATATTGCTTTTTCACAGAAGAAACGTGATCCCATGTCTTAGGGCTCCTGCAAGCAACTTCAACTCTATCTTTGTTCTGAATTATGTTTTCCCTATCTGTGCCAAGTACTGAGTAGGTTTCATTGAAGTAAATTACCATCTCTGATTATGATTAAATAGTCTAATGCACTGATTAAGGTCTCTTCCTGCCAAGCTTCTTGTTGAATTTCTCTGGTCATTCTCTTCTACCTTTCATGGCTCTTTCCTAATTGGGCATCATTAGGGTTTAGCAATGATGTCTCTTATTGTGGTGGCAATCTCATCCCAAGTATTGTGAGGGGAAATAGTCAATTAGGAAAAAGAGGGAGAAAGAGGAAGCATGGAGGTAGCATTCTGCTATGTCAGTCAGGTCGATCCGATTTAGTTCATAAAAATCAAAAAGTAGCCTCCTACTTATTGAAGACATAACTTATCAAAGCTAATAAAAATCAAGAGCAATGTGGTGAGCACCCCTGCAGTTGATTTCTGCAAATGATCTTCATGATGTGGCGTTCTGTAGACGCAGTTACAGCTAGCCATTATGTTTGTTCCAATGAATTCAGCTAAATCATCATAACAAGCACATAATTATTTTGCTAAAAGACATCAACAGTTCCCATTCTTTATTTCCATCAGGGCGTAAAAACTGTTCCTTCTTTATTTCTAATAGAAGAGGAGTGAAAATTGGGAAGTAATAGTGCTAAAGTGGTAGTGTTGTTAGTAAACGTGAGACCTAGATAATTATTCTGGAATGAATTAAGTGGGTGACATAATAAAGGAGCTTCTTCCTCAGTTTTCTCCATAACAAGAAAAAGTCATAAACTATTATATAGACTTTAAAAAAATTCAGCATAAGACACTACTTAGGCTGGACCTCCATACCCCATTGGGAAATAAAATCAACTCTTCTTAGTTCAGAGCACCCTTGAATAAATGTGATCTATTGCTACATAAATTCAAGAACTTTCTCATCTACCTGCAAGAAACAAAAAGGACAATCTCAGAATAATGGGAATTAGTGACTATGTATGTATATGCCGTGAACAATGAAACCAAGAGCAGTATTGTCGATGATCACTTCAGTGAGTCCTGCCGGTCAGTCATAAAAACCTATGAAATAAATTCACCAACATTCAGTTAAGGGCTAAGAAGGAAGGTCGACTTGATCTTGCTCTTAGATTAGATGAAGATCATAGCAATGTTCTTTTACCTTGCCTCATAAACACTTACCTTGAAATGGGTTGATATCCTTCCAGCAATAAAAATTTGGGGAATTTGTAAGGTCCATAGTGATCTATTTCCAAGAAAAGGTTCTTTTTTTTTTCTCTTGGGTGTCAGTTTCCTTTGTTAAATTCCAGACCATGAGACTGTGTAGCTTTCCAGAAAATAAACATCTCCCTATGGATTCACATAGACCCCTTGTTTCTTCACATATCCTGGTATTTTCATGTGCATATGATGCTCTTTTATTCAAATATATGCATATATGTTTATGTGTGAGAGAGTATAGATGTGTGTATGTACAGATGAACAAGTTAGCATGGAAATAGCTTAGCAAAAACCAACATGTGTTGGTTTTCAACCAATAAACCTGGGCTGTGGTTAAAAATACTATAATAAATGCAATTAGGAAGCCAAAAGAATTGACTTTGGCTCTGCCATCCAACTTCACATATTTGCCTGACTTTGCAGTAAAACCTAAGTGATTTGTTCAGGTCAACTGGCTTGAGCATCCCTGCCATACTGGCAAAGGGAGGCTGTACTTAGAAACTAAGTAGTTCAACGTGTGGAAGAACTAAGAACTACATGTGAAATATAGAGTTAATCTCGTTACCTACACGGTTAACCCGTACTTGAATTTCTTTTCTTTCTTTTTTTTAAGTTGGTCATGGGCTTAAACTCAGGGCCTGGGTGCTGTCCCTGAGTCTCTCTGTGGTCAGGCTAGCGATTAAGATATAGCACCACTTCTGGTTTTCTGGTGGTTTATTGGAGATAAGAATCTCATGGACTTTCCTGCCCAGGCTGGCTTTGAACCATGATCCTCAGATCTCAGCCTCCTGAGTAGCTAGGATTAAAGTCGTGAGCCACAGGTATACCTGTGGTATACCTATACCTTAATTTCTTTGTAAGACATAGCTTTTCCCTGAGTCCAAATGATTTTTCTAAAGAAATAAAACTGGTAGTGTTGGTTTTGATTTGAGTCTGAATTGATGAGAAAATTCCTAGATTAGGCAGAAATGGACAGATACTGAAGCACATTATAGGCTTGCCTTTCTATATGAAGGACTAGAGAGACCCAGAATATGGGAGGGACCCTGTCTCATCCTTCATGTACGTAAAAGTCAGGAAGCTGAACCAGCAGCAAAGAGTCTTAGGACTGAACGTAGAGATGTTGAATCCCACTTCCACCATTTAGCTTGTGATAGCAAGGCTTGTGTCCTCATCTGTGAAATAACAGTCTAAGATTGTTTCCCATTTAGTGCTGTCACCTGTGTGAGAAGATAGAGTCAATACTCTTATTTGTTGAGTGAGCAAATAAATAAATTTCTGTGCACGGTTGTGTTTTATAACATGAAGAGGCTCCAAGAGCAAGAATCTGAAATTCTAGTTCAGCTTTCACTACTAGTTATTCGTGTGAGCTCAAGCCAATTAAAAATTACCTGAGGTTTCATTACATAAAAGGAGGGATGGAGATCTGGTTCTAACTTCCTAATGGTGCATTTCTAGGCAGATAGGGAGCAAGACCCCCATGGAAAGTTTCAATGAGGAAGACTCTCACTCTACCTAAGTGAACAGTGGAGACATACATGGGCAAGACAGCAGTAGGTGGGGGGACATGGGGGGAAACACTGAGACGGGAAAGAGGGGCCTAGCCAATGAGAGAGGCTGGGTCCATTTGGATTCTCATGAAAGAAAGAAGACGGAGCGGGTTTCCACCGCAGCCTGTGGAAGTGGAGGTCTGAAAGGAAGGTAAGAGATCTTCCCTTTTGCGTGAGTAACAATTCAAATTATAACTGAACGTGTTCTTTTTTTAAGAAGGGCTGTGATAGCCTGGAAATAACGATTAAGAAGTATCCATTTGATAGAGTTATGCAATATAAATTGGAGGAATGAAGATAAAAAATTCAATTTAGTTTACAAAACTGACTGTTAATACTGCTGAGAAGAAAAAAGTATGATGGCTCTCACAGATACTACAGATTTGTTAGTCTATGGTTAGAATTCCAATTTGTGTTGTATGTTCTATTGACAAATAGTTTATTGTTAAGTAAGAAATTGTTTAAAAATCGTGCACTGCAATTAAAAAATGTGTTTGTTTGTCTTTTATGTTTAGATTCATTACAATGAGTTAGATACAAGAAATATATTCAATTGCATCATTCTGCCTACAAACCTCTACTTGAAAATATTGTAATGTGAATTAAGTAATACAGATTAGTTAAAACCTGGGTTTTTTTCTTTTTTCTTTTTTTGTGCCAGGGTACCAGTCCTGGGGCTTGAACTTGGAGCCTGGGTAGTGTCCCTGAGTTTCTTTTGTTCAAAGCTAGAACTCTTCCACTTTGCCATTGTTCAACTTCCAGCTCTTTGGTGGTTAATTGGATATAAGAGTCTCAAGGACTTTTGTAGCTAGACCACCAAAAGTAAAATCCATGAAATAACAAGTTGATGGATTGCATTCCATCAAAATTAAAATCATTTCAACAGTGCCTTCAAATGATACTGCTAATCGAATGGAAAGAAAAGCCACAGGCTGTGATAAAATATTAGCAATTTATGTATCTGTGAAGAGATGTGGATACAGAACCAGTGAAGAACTCTTCGAACTCAGCGATAAGAAAAGTTCAATAAAATGTGCAACTTGAGGACAAAAGATTTGAGATTTCACCAAAGAAGATATCTGACAGCAGACAAGCACAGAGAAAAGAAGTCTGACATCACAAGTGACTGCAGAACTCCAACACGGTGATGGGCTTCTACAGATCTACCAAAGAGATAAAACTCTCCAGAACTCTCTTGTACTGCTGATGGAAAATGTCATACACACTTTGAAAAACAGATCAGCAGCTTGCCGGGTGGGGCTGGGGGGAGTGGAGTATTTCCTTTTTTTATTTAATGATACTAGAAATGAAATAACATGCAAGTTCCCTACCACTGAGCAAATAGCCTCAGCCTTTGAGTCGCAGTTGGCCGGCAAGCTAAACATCCATGTATCATGTAAATCAGTCGTTCTACTCTTACAAATTTATCCAAGAAAAGTGAAAACATATGTCTATACCAATCTTATACATAAAAAATCCCTAGTAGGTTTTTTTTTGTTATTGTTGTTGTTGTTGTGTTGCTGCTTTTGTACCAGTACTGAAGCTTGAATCTAGGCCACGGGTGCTGTCCTTTAGCTTTCTTACTCAAGGCTAGTGCTCTACCACTTAAACCCCACTTTTGGCTTTTTGCTGGTCAATTGGAAATACAGGCTCACAGACTTTCCAGCCCACACTGGTTTTGATCCATGATCCTCTAATCTCTACCTCCTGAGTCATTAGGATTACAGGTGTGAGCCACAGGTTCCTGGCCTAGTTATTTTTCTTGTACAGGCAAAATTAAAATGACCTCACTCCTCTACACACTGCAGCATCTCCATGTGATGGAAAAACCACTCAGCCATGAAAGGCAGTAAGAAATATGGGTACCTAGTGTGAACAGAGGACTCAAAGTAAGTGTGTTAAGGAATGAATCTGAGTACCTCTTCCATAACTCTGTCCATGCAGCTTCTTCAGTATAGAGGTTCCTCAAAAAACTAAACATAGAACTCCCCTGTGATCCAGCAATCCCATTCCTGGGCATTTATCCAAATGATCACAAGCAAGGCCACACTAAAGCTACCAGCACAACTATGTTCATTGCAGCATTATTTACCATAGCAAAGATATGGAATCAACTTGGATGCCCCTCAGTAGATGAATGGGTCAAGAAAATGTGAAACACACACACACACACACACACACACACACAATGGAGTTCTTTGCTTCTATCAGAAAGAATGACATTGCCCCATTTGTAAGCAAATGCAAAGACTTGGGGAAAAAAATCATATTAAATGAAGTAAGCCAGACCCAAAGAAACATAGGTTCCATGGTTTCCCTCATTTGTAATAATTAATATATGTCTAGGATAGTCCTAGCAGAGATCACAATATCTCAATAGCTATGTACAAATGACCATATAAAATGATGCTAATCAAAATGAACTCTAAGACATGGAAACAACAGGTCTTTTTTAGGTTGGTGACCTTGTTGTTGTCAATGTACTGTACTAAGTTCTATCTTTTTAATCTCATTTTTCTTTTTCCATTGGTTTATCCCTGACAATCACTGTCTTTGATTCTGGTACCCTGCATCTTCTATATACATTTATCTGATTTGGGGAAGTGAAGGGGAGTAACAAAATGGTGAAACAAGGACACAGGGTGACCCAATGCAACAATGGTACTCACAAGACACTATGTTGGAAAAGAACTTTGTAATTTCGGGGGGAAGGAGCAGGAGGGGAGATGGAGAGGGAAGGGATAGGAGAAAAACAAAGAAGTGGTTAACAATGTTTCATTAGCAATGTATTCATTACCTCCCTCAGGTAACTGTAACCCCTCTGTACAGCACCTTTACAATAAAACAAAATTTAAAAAAGAAAAAAAATGCAAATTGATGACTAGTGAGGGAAGGTAGATTGGATGTTGCCTGGAAGGGAACAGGAAAGAAAAGTTGAGGACAACTTTCGGAAGTCTTGGTTATTTTTATTAATGTATGTGATGACGTGTCAAAACTGATCGCAGCACAGACATGACCTGTTTCTGTGTGTGTGTGTGTGTGTGTGTGTGTGTGTGTGTGTGTGTGCGTGCGCGTGCATGCCAGTGAATGAACAAAATTGCCAGCCCAATGAGTACTTTCCAGAAAAGGGGTTTGCCTTCAGAGCCCACAGTTCTTGTCACTACCTTTCCACATCTACCCTGCAGATATTCAATTAAATAAAATTTAATGGGATATATCTCTCTCACACACTGCACTTGGCATTAACAAGCACAAAAAAAGGCAAATGAGCAGCCAGAAAGCTTATTTTAAAAATAAATTCCTACATAGAGCATATGGGAAGCGTTGCCAAACCCATTCTCTGATCCACTTTGCCTCTTTGACCTCACATTTATTTTCTGTACTTTCAGGTGCTTTGGAATCCACTCTACAACAAACAGAGGTCTAAATAACCATAAATAACTAAGACATGAGATTAAACCCCAAGAAACTTGCAACAGAGAAGAAGCCTTTCTTCCCGGTATCTCCTGCTGGGAAGGGCAGATACATGCAACAATGCTAACCCTTTTGATTTGTCCATATCATAAAGGTATTAACACCTTCCAACTTAAAACAAGAGCCTGCTTTATAGGAGGGTGTGGTGAGGAGGGAGTGTTAGATTCTGACGAGTTGATGAGACAAAATGTCTCTCCGATGGCTTTCAAAGGATGTGCTAGACATGTGCACAAAGTCTACACTAAAGTCTGGTGAGCCACCGGATGCTGGTGGCTCCCATCTGTAATCCTAGCTACTCAGGAGACTGACTTCTAAGTATCTCTGTGCAAAACCACCTGCGCAGAAAAGTCTGAGAGACTCCTAATTCACCACAAAAAGCCAGGAACAGAGCTGTGGTTCAAGGAGTAGATATCAGCGTGAAGCAAAAAGGCCAAAGTACTGAGTAAGGCCTTGAGTTCAAGCCCCAGTCTGGAAGGGAAAAAGAAGAAAGAATAATCTGCTCAGATAAAACACACATTTAACACAAGCACTAGCTGTGAGGTGTTTGGGTAATTATTTATTTAACCTATCCAAGTTTTAGTGCCCTGAACTATGAGGTGGAGATAATCATATTATTACTTCTACCTACAAATGGTTCTTAAAAAGACTAAAAAAAAGAGAAACGATACAAAAATCATGCCTATCTGGACATGAGTTCTAGCTGTTATAGTGTCCAAGGGAAAAAGAGAAATATCTATTTCTCTCACATTTTTATACAAGTTGTCATCCCCAAACTGCTTCACGAATATATCTATAATATCTACATATAATCTATCTCTCTCTATTTATAATTTTCACATATGCAGTGACATCATTCCTTCCAAAATAAATTTCTGACTTCACCTGGCTTGCTAAGAAAAAAGAAAGATATTAAACCCGTGGGGTGGGGGTGGGGCTGGAGGCACAGATGGCAATTTCACACTTGAGAATTCACCTCTTCTCATCAGAGCTGCAACAATGAAAAAGACCTTATGGATTTCTTCTTCTATCTGTGTCTTTGACTCCAGAATCAACAGCAACACAACAACAAAAGAACCCACACAATAGTCTCAGCATGATTTAAAGCTGCAGAACCGTAATGAATTCCTTTTTAAGTTTCATAGGATGAGGATTCTGGAAATAGATCATCTTATTCCAGCCTCCCATTGCGAAGGCCAATAGTACAATAAGCAGACATGGCTTCAATAAACCTACCAATCTGTAAATAAAACTCCACTCCCAATTTGATACATACTGTGTTATGACTTAATTTACAAGAATCGCAGCAAACAGCACAACTCCCCAAGTCATTGCATCATTGAAAATCAGAGACTGGCCACAGCAAAAGCAAAACAGACACTGGTTAGTTAGGATGATGCTCAAGCTAACCATCCAACCTGCAGACAAGAAGACGGAAGCGATGAGAAAAGTAGCAGGATGTATTTGCTCTAGGAGAACTAAATGCTGAGGATGCATTAAATCATTCACATTTTTACCGAATTACAAGTTGCCGTAATATTTCCAATACATCTCCTCCATCCCCCCCCACCCCAGCCCCGGCCTCTCCATTTCACTGTTGTGGTTCTACTCTTAGTTCCTAGGGTGGTAATGCTACTGACAAAATATTGTAAGAATGCAGATGCAGACAGCAGGAGTCCTTGCCCATGAGACTAGAGAGTGACACCAATGCCTTGGATATGTGAGCAGAGGCAACTGATTTTACATGTCAAAATATTTATTGAGAAGGCAACAAACATGTAAGAGGAAAGTACATTAATCATTCAAGGAAACGGTTATGTGTTTGGGCTGGGGTTTGTAGCTTCAGCAGTAGAACATTTGTATGGCAAGTGTGAAGCCCTGAGCCTTAATTCCCAGCCCTATCAAAGAACCAACATCACACCTGCAGATGGGATCAGGAACATCGTGGTTTGAGGTCAGCTTGGGTAGAAAAGTTCACTGAACTCCATATCAAATAGCCAGCGAAGCGCAGAGCAATGGGTGTGGTTCAAACAGTAGAGTACTTGCCCGGTAAGCATAAAGTGCTGAGTTCAAACCCCAGAACCACCACCGAAGGATAAATAAGGAATTAAGACTCAAAACTATTTTTCAAACCTTTCCTTGGCTTGTGTATGTGTTAAGAGACAGAACTGACTATTGAGCCCAGAAAAGGTAGCTTCAGCTTTCCTGTTTGTGCTGTGAGCACTGCACACTTTTCCTGGGGAAGTCAGGGCTCCCGTTCGGGGCTGAGGTTAAACTTAACCATTTCTGCCTTTTCTCCAGAGCCCCAAGCCTCACTTTACCCAGAGATAGAATGACAGAGACAAGCCACAAGCAGAGCCTTGGAGTTATCAGGAAAGTTCCCTAAATAATACCTTAAAGTGTCTTTTGTAATAATAATAATCATATATAGTAAAAATAATGTAAGATTAATGATATTTTAAAGTGTCTTTCTAACGGCTCAGCATCACTTGGAATGACTGCTGGAGGAGCTGCACTTGGAGAGACAGGAGGGGACGCCATTTCATAGAGCAAGTCTTCCGTGATAAGCCGCCCATGAGTATAAGAAAACAATTCAGTCCGCTTTGTAGCTGACTGTATTAAATGAGGTTGGGCGTTCCCTCATGGTAGAGATCAAACCATCCTCAAAAGGAGCGTCCTGTTCAAGTTTCTCATAGCAAGTTGGAAAATGTGACTCAGAAGAACACTTGGAAAGTCTTTGCTCCTCACTTCGTAGGACTTTAATGGGCAGCCTGAAAACTCCTGACCAGAAAGGACTGTTGTATTTCCTAAGATGCTTTTCCACCTCGTTTCTCACTCCAAGAGAGCAATATGACTTGGAGAGGGGGTGCCGAGTGCAGTGTGCATCTGTGCCATTCCACAGCCATCCTCCTCCCCTTCCAGACATCAGAAATAAACGGACCACCGAAAAGGAGAGCCAAGCAAAAAGAGTCCCCCGAGGTTCCATTCACTGTGTCCAGAGGTGAGGGTCCAAGTGGTCAGGCGCTCCTGATGTCTCATCTTGGCACTGACCCGGCTACGTGAGCACGCACAGCAGCGTCCTTCCACGCCCGGTGGCACTGGGGCACCGTGGCTGCATCGCCCTGGGCTGACCACCCCTAACTGCATCGCTTTGCTACTCTGCTTGCCTCCATGTGCTGATGCCTTCATTGTCAGCATAGAGGACAGAACAGAAAAACACGTTTGCCTGCACACCAGCTTCTTGGCTGCTGCCTTAGACTATCCCCCAGGCTTTTGGCCTACCCTGGAAATGAGAAGCCAACATTACCTGTGTAGAGCAGGAGAGAGGGACCTTTGCCCGTCCGTCTCTTCGCTACAGAGTGACGGAGCGCTGGAGTGTCATCGCCCGTTTCAGGTGTCTGGTCCTAGGAGCGCATGGGCTCCACTTGCTCATGTGAGATGTCCCTAGAAACTTCAGAAGTTGGTAGACTACCTGCCCAAGACCTGGAATAAATAGAGCCCCTCCATCCTGCCAGGTTCCCAAAGGTTGTGTAGCCTTGGTCAGAGCCCAGAGACTCTAGAACTTTCCAAGTGTCTACTGGAATTCCCAGGGCCAATTACAGCTCCAGATGTGCAGTGGATACTTGGTATGTTTCAAGAACAAATAGATGAATTGCTCAAATGTACTCTGTATACATGTGTATGAGAGCTTCTACCATCATTATGTCTCAGACGGAAGAAACAGAAACCCTAACGCTGAAAGATGTAAGCCAGGGAGTGCACGAGGCTTACCTGGGTACTTGGGAGGCCAAGATTAGCATGATCTCAGGTTAAAGCCAGTCCATTCAGGGGGGGGGGGGAATGAGTTTTTGAAAGTCAACTGATAAAAAGCTGAGGGCAATTAGGCAGAAAGCATACACAGAATGATCACGGTCCAAGTCAACATGGGCAAAACATGAGACCCAATTTTAAAAGTAGCTAAAAATAAAGGAGCTTGAAGGTATGGTTCAAGTGGTAGAATAGCTACCCAGCAAGTGCAAGTTCAAACCCCAGTCCATCACAAAGAGAAAAATAAAAACAGGAAAAGAAAAAAAGGAAGACATGTTCAGAGTGAAAAGTGACAGAGATAAAAGGGATGGTTTTATACCTGTGTAATCTATTGGTTTTTTTGTTGCTTTTATCCTTCATCTTTAACTTTCAAATAAAAATAGTATGAGAGCATTGTTAAGAAAAATACTCTACTTTCTCTTTCTGCCCCCAAAAGCTCTTTTGTTCAAAATAGCATAAAAACATTCACCTTCTTCCACAAGTTCAATGAAATGCTATGAATCCTATGGAAAAGATATTTAATATCTTTTTCTTCCTAAAAGTTCAGTTACAGTTCTTAGAAGTATAGCCACCCTAGGTTTAACAAAACTGTTTGTCACTTTTTAAAAAAAAACACATAACTTTGCTACTTTTAAAATGTATCTCAGAATAATACAATTTCATCATGCTTTATAAGAGATTTTGAACAATGATTTTTCTTTTCCTTCCTTCCTTCTTTCTTTCTTTCCTTCTTTTCTCTTCCCTTCTCCCTTTCCTTTCTTCCTTATCTCCTTTCCTTTATTCCTTCCTTTCTTCATGCTTCTACATTGTTTCCATTTCTCTGTGACAGCTGAAATGAAATATCAAATAATAAGCTGAATCACCTGGAAAGGCCGCTGATGTCGTTAGCTATTTCTTGGTCTGTAAATAAATACTGTGGAGTTGTTTCAGTGAAAAAATTGCTATTGAGATAAATAAAGTGAAATAAAATTCAGCTAAAGCACAGCAGGAAATCTTCTAAAGACCAGAAAGAGCTAATTCAACACCTTTTCAAATTAATTATTCTTGTGTTTCCTGTTGGTTTTAGCATAACTATCATGTTTTGAAATGTACAAGTGTGAGTAACTGAAAAGAAATTTTTTTCTCTCAAATTAGAGATGAAAGGTAGAAATATTCTCAAATTCAAGCAAATTCCTTATTCAAAGTACCAGATTTTGAACTAATCTTTGAACATAAAAGATAAATTAAGTTCTCTAGAACATTCTGATCCTAAAGAAAAATGATATTCTAGAAGCTCACAGACTCTTTAAAGGCCATTTCTAACCAATCATGTGACTCAAATGTGATTGTCAATTAAATATTTATGAAATGTGGATTGATTCTGAAAACTATACTCTGTGCTAGGAACAAACTTGGTAATATTTGATACCCCTTTGACTAGGCTTCAAACGCTCTAATACATTGCAGGTAAGGAATAAAAATATGCTCAGATCATGAATCACACGTGGTGTTGCTGTGGTGATGGCACTGAAGGTGGATCAGAGATGCTACCAGCATCTCTCAGACCAAGGCCCGTCAGGAATCAATATGAGAAAAGCCGGGGTAAGGTCAGATCCTGGCCCGTAGCAAGAGGAGAGGAATGAGGAGAAGCCAAGGCCCAGAACGGAGGTCAACCTTAAAGACAAATTGCAACTAAGTGAGCAGGATGCCAGAATCCAAAACCAAGGAAAAGAAATAATCCGAACCAAACTCAGACATGTCCAAAGGTGAACAGGTTAGCAGAGAAGATGATGACAAGAGATGTAAATAAATACCAGCTTCACCAAACCAAATCTTCTTCCATCAGGGACTTTACAAAAGAGACCCCTCGTACCTCGTTTTAAAGGTGTGGTGTCCAACTTCGGGAAGAACAGATTTTTGGTGATACTAAAATAATTCTTTCAAACCATTCTGTTGGTTGCAAAATGGAACAAAAACTGTAATTATGAAATTGTTTCAGAGATAGCCTACTATCTTGTGTCATTGTTAAGCCAGGTAAGTACGCTTGTAATTGCCTCTTTGATTCTATTATATCCTCACTTTATTGCAAAGACTAAACAGCTTTTTCAATTAAAAAAAAAAATATATATATATATATAAGTATATTCCCAGATCTTTACAAAGTGCACTAGAGCCACAGGTAGGCTCCTTACATATGTAGCATTTGTGAAATCTGGGAAATGGATGAAAACTGGAGATGGTGTTCTTGTGACTTCCCACAGCCTTCTTCTTGCTGCCCCGCCCAGGGAGAGAGGCTCCAGCACGCACATGGCTGCAGATGGAATGGAAGGAGCCGGTTTCCCAAACGTCCGGTGGGTGGAGAGGCAGTGGCAGCCCCTGAACCCTAGATCCCACTGATGACAGACCATTGCTTGCTTGCCTCTCCAAAAGGTTCCCGTCTCCAAGAAGGGCGATTTCACCCACACGCTCCCAGAGGATTGCCTCTGGTGGCTCTGTACTTCCCAAAGCCTCGCAATCCATCCCAGGCCTTCATTACACATCTCAGGAGACTTGTTTGTTTAAAAAGTTTAAGCTCTAGTTGATCTAACATACAAAACAACTGCATGGTTCTCCTCACACACCTCTTCTACAGATGAAAAAACAAAAAACAAAAACAAGGCAGGGGAAAGACAAGGAGAAGTTAAATGACAAGGGAAAAGAGAGTCATAAGCTGAGAGGATTTATTGGCAAAATAAACATTTGTGACATTTGATAAAAGAGTTGTATTCAGCTTCTACCAAAAAAAAATCCCAAAAACAAAAAACAAAGACCTCAACAGCAACTAAACAAATATTCCAATTAAAAGTAAACACAATTCTAGAGCAGGGATTTCACCAAGAAAGATCTAGAAGTGGAAATGAACATATAGAAAATATGTTCAACATCATATACAATCAAGGAAATATAAATTAAAACAAGGAGAAAGTATTCATACCTGTTAAAATGGCCAAATTCCAAAGCACAGAAAACCCAGCACTGGCAAGGATGTGTAGAAACAGGCACATTTATTCACTGCTGGGCGCTAGAGCCATCACTAGTTGGAAAACAGGATTTGTTGCTATTGTTAGCTGAACTTGTTTCGTTTAACTTTGCCACAGAACCCTATTTGTGGCTGAGGAAACTGGCATTGCATATAACTCATAATCATATCTGTACTTTGGATGTAGGATGAAGAGGAGGATGAAGAGAATACACTGAAAATATTTTTGAAGATTCAAGAGGCATTCTTTTTTATCTATTTATTTATTGTTATTTTTACTTTTTGGTGGACCTGGGGCTTGAACTCAGGGTCTGGGTGATGATCCTGAGCTTCTCAAGGATAGCACTCTTACCACTTGAGCCACAGCACCACTTCCAGTTTATTCTGAGTAGTTTATTGGAGATAAGAGTCGCGCTATCTTTTCTGCCCGGGCTGGCTTTGAACCACAACCCTCAGCTCTCAGCCTCCCGAGTAGCTGTGATCACAGGTGTGAGCCACCAGCTGTGATCACAGGTGTGAGCCACCGGCGCCCGGCTCCAAATGGCATTTCTTAAATGAAAGTATTGTAATGTCTGAAAGGAAAAAATACAGTGATAGAAACTATCGCTCCAGAAATATAAATTAGTGGACCTGAACACATAGAACCAGAAATTAAAATAAAAAGAATTAATGAGAGTAAAATTTAAATAAGTAAATGAAGACCAGAGAGAGGTGGGAAAGCATGAGCAGTGTATCTGTGGCTATAGGATCATAACAAATCGGTCAGCATTTGCCAGCGATCAGAGGCTCAGAACACACAGAGAAGGGTCAGGAAAAAAAAAATATATATATATATATATATAACAAAAGCTCTAGGGGCTGGGAAGGTGGCTCAGTGGTAGAGTGCTTGCCTTGCATGCATGAGGCCCTGGGTTCCATTCCTCAGCACCACAGAGCAGAAAAAGCCAGAAGTGGTGCTGTGGCTCAAGTGGTAGAGCGCTAGCCTTGAGCTGAAGAGCTGAGGGACAGTGCCCAGGCCCGGAGTTTAGGCCCCACGACCGACAAAAAAAAAAAAAAAAAAAAAAAAAGCTCTAAATCTGCCCAGACAATAATGCAAAAATCTAAGAATTTCAACAAAAGCCAAACAGAATAAACCCAAGCACACTGTCACCAGGGATCTTGATGACAAATTTGCTGAATGTCAGTAAAAAAAAAATTTAACACTTAGGAGCAGTCAGAGGAAAAAAGCACTGTAGTCAAGAAATTATATTATTCAAAAAGAAATTATTTCAAGGAAACAATCACAGCTGGGAATACAGTTCCGCTGTAGAACACTTGCATAACACACAAAACACAAGGCCTTGGGTCTGAACCTCACAGTGAAATGCAGGAAAGTACAGGAAGGGGTAGGAGGGAGGGAGAGGGAAAGGAAGGAAGGAAGGAAGGAAGGAAGGAAGGAAGGAAGGAAGGAAGGAAGGAAGGGAGGGAGGGAGGGAGGGAGGGAGGGAGGGAATAAAAACCAAGGAAGAAAAATGAGCATGAGAGTAAACCATAACGGACATTTGAAAATGTTTTGAAGCAAGTGAAGGCAAAACATCTCAAGTTGTGTAGTATGCAGCTGTCACGGGCTAAGAGGGAAATTGATGCCTTTACAATGCTTATATTAGAAAGTAAGGGTCTGAAAATAATTCTATATACTTACTACCAAAATTAATGTTCCTAAGAAAAATTTAAAAACAAAAATAATGTGAATCCTAAATAACTGACAGAAGAATGGTAAAGGCAGGGAAAGACTAAGAGAAAATAGAAACAATATAGAAAATTGATTTAGCCTAAGTTGTTTCTCATAAAACCATTAATAAAAGTACAAATTGCTACCTAGATATTTAATTCTTACATGAAGAAAAGAGTATAAATAACTGTTATATATATATTCTATGGGCATAAAAATAATAAACAATTATGAGCAATATTTTGCCAAGACAAAAATAATTCAGATGAAATGAGCATTTATATGAAAGATGAGAGATGTACTGAAAATTCTCTCAAGGAGAGACTGCTAGTGGGAAGGGAAAAGCCCTGCTTTGTTTTTTTTTATTCCATTTCCAATACTTTCTACCCCAGATTACCATTCTTTTTCATTCCTTTCAAATTTAAATGAATGAATACATCAAAATATATTTAAAACTGTCATTTTGTGTTTTCTAACTCAGGATTAAGCATATACTATTTGAAAGCATAAAGTGAAGTGCTTCACTGTGTCTGTGTCTGTGTCTATGTGTGTGCGTGCACACACACACACAAGCACACGCAGTGCATGTGCACGTGAGCTGTTAACTAGGGCTTGAACTCAAGGCCTCATGATTGTTCTTGCTTAGCTTTTTCTGGTTAAAGCTGGCATCTACCACTTGAGCCACAATTCCACTTGCAGTTTTTTTTAACTGGTTAATTGGCTACAACAGCCAAACCACCACCCTCAGATTTCAGCCTCATGAGTAGCCAGGATTAAAGGCATGAGCCACAAGCACCTGACTAGATTTCATATTTTCTTATTCCTCGGATCAATAAATGGTCTATTTTCTCTGCCGAGGTATCTTTGCCTTTAAAAACATAGGGTAAGTGATCATCCTCCTAAGTAGTTTTCACAGCTTACATGGAGCCAAATGCATACCTGGTATTTTGTCCCCCAATTTACAACAAGATGCTCCCCAAATCATTAATACTATTTAATTATATGTGAGGTCTGTGTCTGTGAGGTAATTCATCTGGTCATTAAGAAGGACAGGCTTTGCTTATACTCCCTTTACAGAAGACTATTGGGACGACGTTGTTCTTTTGGAGTAGAGAGATGGATGGGTGTGTCTTCTATTAGTGTTAATAGTTACTCATGTAAATCACTAAGCTTCACTGTCTGGGGAAACCTCCCCTGTTCTTTAGATAATGGTTTATTTTAGTCAAAAAGTAATTTGGGGACAAAGGAAAGAAAGGTGCCATCCTTCATGCAATCATCTTAAAATGACATTAGAGCAAAACCATGAGTGACCAACACTTTATTTTTCCCACTTCCTCCATTAATCTAAACTCTAACAGAAAGAACACAAGCAGAAAGGTGGATTCAGGAGAGGAAAATGCATTCTGTGCTATGTAAGCACACGGACATAGATGATTAAATTAATGGATTGGAGTCACAAATTAAAGCCCATTGTTTGCGTCCTGTGGCAAGTTGTTCACTACCCTTGTACCTTAGACTGACGCAGGATTTGCTGACCATTTTAATCATACTAGTTTGAGAAGTACGATGCCTTCCAAATGTTCTGTTACCCTGAATACATTGTTTTTATTTCTGTATTGCTGTTCGTGCATATGGGGTTCTCGGGGTCCCTGGCACCATTTTCTGTACCTCAAAATATCATGTACAGATGGCCACACTTTCCTTTGTCATTCCACCCACAGAACTTCCATGTGCTTAATGGAAAGCCAGGCTTAGCGTGTCAATTGTCTTGTGTGACAAATAGTTGTATATAAATAAATGCACTGGATACACTTTAAAACAAAACAGAAGCGTTTAGCTTCTCAGAGACAGAGTTGCACAAATCCAAGCATCTCTCCATAGCTGGCAGATAATTTTATAAAACTCAGGTTCACTCCTGGCAAAGTAAGGTGCACCTTCATGGCTCAGGCAGACAAATAGCACTTTGCCTCCTCTCAGGTTGAAAACACAGGCCTTTCCCCAAACACACTTGCAAATCTGTCCTAGCTGGGTACTGGGAAATCAAACAGTTCTTTAAATAGCAGCCGAAAATGTGGCAGAAGCTAATTTTTGCAGTGCAAGGCTAATTGTGTGTTCCATTTTTATTAAACAGATTAAATATAGCTCTAGATTTGTGTTGATTCCTCTTCTGTCTCCTCCAAATATGTCAGTGTCAGGGAACACGCAGGGATTCTGCTTAATTAAATAAACATAGGGGAGGGAGACAAGGAGAGGGAGCGAGAACATGACAATAAAAAATCGCAAATACAGACTCCTTTTAATAAAAAGGCTCTCCCAGCGACTTTTCAGGGTGCTGTTTTATGGTTCTCTTGGCGGCTGCTAATATTCCTTTATTTTTATACTGTATTTATTGTAAAACTCCAACCTAGAAGCCTGTCAAGGGAGGAATTTTTAAGAAGAGGAGAAATGGATGGCTGCCTCTGTGACATATTTTCTCGCTCAGCCTTGCGTATTTGCATTAAAGCGATTGTGAATAATGTACTTTTGACCAGTACTGTCTGCAGAACTAATGCCTGTTAACGGGATGGGAAGTAGCATATGTTGTGCCCAGGGCAGACAAAGTCCAATCACCCCCACTGTGAGCGCAGGGGACAGCCTGGGATTTATCCTAAATGAACTCAGCGGGGAGAGAAAGGACACAGTCCCTCGGTCCACATGGAAGCTTAGGAACTAACATTTTTTTAGGGTCTGTTTCTATATTTTAAAATAACTCTATGCGTTTCATGCACACCAAGAGCTGATGTTTTCCCTCCATTGTCTTACCTATTCTAGGAAATTTTTATGTAGAAAAAAAAATCATAATAAATCAGACCCACGAAGCCATCAGTTGTTACAGAATCAACGTGCAGCTTCTTGACTCCTTTTCCAGCAACTCAGAATGCTCCGACAAAGGCACATTTCTGTCAGGAATGGCTAAATATTGGGGGCCTGCGGTTTTGCTCTTTTTGTTCTGTTTCGCTTAGACACATGGTCTCCCTACGACCTCGGCATCAAGTTCAGGTTCAAAGCAGCTTTCTTCACCTGCACTCACATGCTAGCTGAAACAGCAATTGTGTGTGTGTGTGTGTGTGTGTGTGTGTGTGTGTGTGTGTGTGTTTAAAGGATGGTAATCGTAAAACTGGCTGAATTAGAGGGGGAAAAGTACCATATTGCCACCATCAGATCTATAAGCATGATCTGGTGCCTTTGGGTTTATTAACTGAAGTATAAAAGCCCAGGAGAGATCACGCTTCAGATAGATAGATAGAGAGAGAGAGAGAGAGATTCAAAGCATCCATATTTCTTTTATGTCACCCCAAGGTGACAAAAAAGAACCCTAAAATAAAACTGGATAACTTGTAGGCTGTATCACAGTGTGATACACAAGGGTCTGATGTAGAAGATAATACTCGACTTGATACAGTCTCTTTTCTGCTACTCTCTTAGTATTTAATTCCTATAGGAACTACGATGAAGACACTGCCATATTTCAAAGTGGAAGCGAACTCCAAAGTGGCGACGGTGGTTTCTTGGCCTTGGTCACCGGCTGTGATGTTGGGGGACTACCTCACTTCGGAGCCGTGGGAGGGCTCTGTTGTTTGAATGGTTAGCTGTGAAGAAGGGCTGGGCCCCCTCGTGGAAATTCATTTTTATTCCCTGTAGATCACATCCTGAGTTACGTATACTGAATGTATGTAGTTTACCCTTCACCTTCCCATGCCCGACGCTGGAGACCTGCAATAATTCATTGTGCAAGCAGGGCATCCTTCATTTGCATGATTCCAGCCTCTATTGTCACTAAGCCACGGTCCTTCTGTGGTCCAGTCATCAGAGTCATCAGACCCACCGAACTTTCCTTGGGGGAAAAGAAATCGCATCTGGGGATCTGCCTCACATGTGAGATTTAGGAGACACTAATTTCCCATTAAAATTGTACAGCAGCTTCTGTCTTCTGGGAATATTATAAGTACCTATAAATATTGCAAAAAGGGAATTCATGCAGAAGACTCCAAAACATGCTACCAAAAAAACACACACACAAAAAAGAACTTGATAGGAATCTATCAGAGGCTAAGAGATAGTAGTGCATTCATGAAGAGAGCAGAGAGCAGTTCATTTTGTATGTTATTGTGTCAATATTTTCTGTTAACATTACCTTGGTGCCATTATTAAAATAGTATCTGGGGACGGGGTGGAGGAAGGGATTTACTATGTCAACCAATGTGTATTCAGCTCCAGCAAAGGGAGAGTGCCAGATGAAATTAGAGATGCCACCTCTCTCTGAACTTAAAGCCCACCACAAGCACCCATATGGTGATTGTATTATGATTAAGTAGTGTAGGGTTTATGGGAATGAACATAAGAGAACATCAAAAAGTGTGTGTGTGTGTGTGTGTGTGTGTGTGTGCATACATATATTTATTGCCAGCACTGAGGCTTGAACTCAAAGCCTGGGCACTGTCCTTTAGCTTTTTTGCTCAAAGCTGGTTCTCTACCATCTGAGCCATAGATCCACTTCTGGCTTTTTTTTTGGTGGTTCACTGGAAATAAGTCACATGGACTTTCCTTCCCAGGCTGGCTTTGAACCATGACCCTCGGGGATTTCAGCCTCCTAAGTAGCTAGGATGACAGGCGTGAGCCTCCAGCACCTGTCAGCAACAGCACTTTAAGGTTTATCCTTTATTGGCCTCTGGGGGGAGGAGTTAATATTGCTAGTAAATTAGGGGCTATTGAAAATTAGAAGACTGTCTTCAGGAGGAAAAGAGTCTGCTTAATTTCAGAGCTGTTGGGTCAGCTCTGGTTTAGCCGCTGGAGTGAGGAGAACTCGGTGTGGTGATGGATCACGTGTGTCACCACGTGTCCCCAGCCCCTCCCTCGTGGCTACTTTATTACGGCATGAGGATGGAGGCCCATGAATCTTGCTGTCTTCCAACAGACCCCTTCTCTCACATGACGACCTGGGTAGAAATAGCGCTCATAATTCAGGGCACAATGGATAGAAATCATAAAGCACGCAGCTTATTTCCAGATCTCGCCATGACATTTTTAAAGCTCAGATCAAATATTTTAGGCAGTGCCCTTTGTGAGGCAGAATGCAGGCTGCGGGCGCCAGGTCCCCAGCCCTCTCTGAGTTCTCGATTTGCGTTCACTGCAGATCCCAGGTGAGCAATGAGTCCTTTTTTGGGGGGTAGGGGGAATACAATTTTCTTATCTTGAAATCGAAGAAGGGTGGATTATAGGACCCTCAACTGTAGGGTCAACACCAATCTATGAATCAGTTTTAAAATCAACCCGGTGAACTTTTGATCCTTTACATGTTCAAGTCCTGCACAGAGTCAAAGTCCTTAAAAAAAAATTCTAGAAGAAAAATCCCCACATCATTGTGAACCATGCAAATAGCCAACGTGGCAACTCCTCACTCTTCTGAATGAACAACTGTAAAAGCTTGGAAGCTCCTGCCTATAATCCTGGCTACTCGGGAGGCTGAGATGTGAAGGTGGAGGTGCGGGCCGGGTGTCCCATGATGGCTGGAAACAGCTCGTTTCTTGGTGTTCTGTCCATCCGCGTATCAATGCAGGCCTCTCCCCAACTTTGGGATTGTCCAGCACTTGGAAGATTGTGGTTTTGCCAGTCTTTTCTGTAGCAGTGGGATTGACAAATGTAGCCAATTGTAACTGATTCAAAGCTCTGAGACTGTTTTTTCTGTTTAAATACCTTGTAGTGCTTTCCTGTGCTTTTGGTCTTGCTAAAGCACTGCCTCCTATTCTATACTCAGTAGTAGTTAAACTTTAAGACTGAGTGTGTGTGTGTGTGTGTGTGTATGTGTGTTTGCGTGTGTGGGGGGGGGTGTGTTTGCCAGTCCTGGGGCTTGAACTCAGGGCTTGGACACTGTCCATAAGCTTTTGTGCATAAGGCTAGTGCTGTACCGCCTGAGTCACAACTCCACTTCAGGCTTTTGGGTGGTTAATTAGAAGAATCTCATTCCTGTCAGGGTGGGCTTTGAACCGCAATCCTCAGATCTCAGCCTTCTGAGTAGCTAGGATTACAGATGTGAATCACCAACACCCTGCCTAAGACTGTTCTGATGCTTATCTAGAAGATAAGCAAGCAAGAAAGCAAAGTGAAAAATATAAACTAGTCCATTGCATGTAGCAATAAGCTCTTCAGATGACAAGCTATTTTAATTCAGTGATGTTGAGAGCTCATGGAAGTGTCTGCTTGAAGCATAATCTATTTTCACTCCAAGAACAGAAAACAATGGAAATTTGAAGTAGGTTTGTATTGAAGGGTTTCTTTTTAAATAAGATATTATTTTAAGACACAGATATTTGATATAATTAATTTTAAAAATCAGGAAGAGCTTGCTAAGTGCTTTGAAAAGTATAATATTTTTGTTCCTCATACAATCTCACTTTACAGACCAGGAGGCTGAGAAGGAGGGAGTAAATCACTTTTGGAAGCTCACAAACCCCAAACTGAAGAAGCGGGAGGAGCCAGGATTCAAACTCTGGTGGGCTTTGGGGTTCCTTTTTCCTTTCCATTTGATGATGTTTCTGGAATTGAGTTCTGGGCCTCGCATGAGCTAGGCAGACACTCTACCACTTGAGCCATACTTCCAGCGTTGGGAGTCTGGGTTCTTCTATCTTGATAAGATGATGAAAACATCACCAAAATCACGTGGAGAGTTGAAGAGCTTCATTTCCAACACAGGCTGGCAGCCACATTGAAGTCACTGAGACAAATTTCATCAGCTCTGAAGTAACGCTTGCCCTGAAATACTCTAGAAAACTTTCTGAGATAAAGTGCTATTTATTTCTCAAAAAAAAAAACAACAACTTTGTATAGCTGTTTTCCAAATTTATGGTGAGCCTTTGTACAGCTTTGGACAGATTGGTCTTTGAAAATCAGGAAATCATGGAGAAAAAAAAACAACTTTTTGGAAAAAGAAAATGGAAAGCCTTACTATTACCAATTACCTTTCCTTTTTTTCTTACACTGCTGAGGACCAAACCCATGCCTTGTATGTACCAGGCAAATACTTTACATCTGAGCTAGATCCCTGGCATTTACTGTGTATTATCTCAATTCCCTTAGTAAGCAGGAAAACCCAACGTGAGTTGGAACAGCTCTATCTCATACCAAATAAAATATGACTATATCACCTGGTAGCTGACACATACGCCTCATAGATAGATACTCAAGCACTGTCCTCTCATTGTAGAAATAAAGACATTCCAATGTATAAATACAGGGAGGAAATTAAGCTCACCAGATTCTGAAAGGAGTGAAAATATTTACTCAGTCATTGAAAAAGTATTTACCAAACTGGGCATGGTGACTCATGCCTGTAATCCCTACCACCTGGGAGGTGGAAATGGGAACACTGTGGCCTGAAGCCAGCCCAAGACAGCCAAGGATCAGAAGACACGAGCCCATGGTTAATTTCCACTGGTCACGGTGGCACCCCACAGATAGCTACTGAGGGCTCAATGCTGAGAAAGGACAGCAAGCCACACTGCGGTGCGGCACAGGGAAGCCTCTGGCTGAGCGGTAAGACTCGGATCATCTGCGTGTCCACTAATGTCGGGCACACTCGGTGTGTTACTGACACACTCGGAGCCGTAGCAGAGCTGGGCTGCATGGTGCCTCCTCAGCCCCTGGCCCCTGGCAGGGCTCCGGGAACACACCTCGAAGTGCTCCCTGCTGAGTCCCTCTTCCTACAACTGTGGTAGCAAGCCCTCCACCCAGAGAGCCTGCGGATGCCGCTTTGAAATAGTTTATATTCTATCCAAATTCCTTTAATAATATAATCTCTCTCAGAATTGCCCCCGGGGCTTCCAATGTCTTCATCTGAACTCCAAGACGAGCCCCGAAAATTTATTCCTGCTGCTAAAGCTGTCAGTGTTTCCGCAGATTTCTTGCAGGGTTATATACTCGGTCTGCACCAACTCATTTTTGGATAAGATGATCTTAACAGAACTTGGATGCGTGCTAATTTTTTTTGAGGGGCTTCATCATGCATAGCCGGACCTTTCCTCAGACTCGCCTCCTCGCTTATTCTTACTATTGTCTTTCACTTTTAGAATAGATGGGGTTTTTTAATAGAAATTAGTTACTTTTAATAAAAGTTGCTGTCAGGCTCACAGACCTGGTGTTGTCTGGGATGTTAGTAAGGAAATGTATCCAACCGGCTGGGCCCTGGTGGCTCACATCTATAACCCTAGCTACTCAGGAGGCTGAGGTCAGAGGACTGGGGTTGTTAGCCCAGTCAGAAAAGTCCTTGAGACTGAGACTCTTATCTCCAATTAACCACCAAAGAGCCAGAAGTAGAGCAATGATTCAAATGGTAGAGTGTTAGATAGGGACAGCATCCAGGCCGTGAGTTCAAGCCCCAGGACTAATACACACACATTTGCACACACAAACACACACAAAATTACTCAAGAGACATGTATAATGCTCTGAAGAGTTTTTCACGACTTATACTTCATGTATACCTACAATGGTTCAAGAACCATCTTCGCCAGCCTACCTTCTCTTGGACAGTTCATAATTACTTTCCTGCTGTTTATTTATTTTTTAGTGGGGACATTGGCTCTGAACTGTAATAAAGTCAATGTAGCTAACGTTTAGTGAATATTTACGCTACATCCTGAAAATGATCATTTTACACCTCTTCGATGTATAAAGGTCCTGGCTGGCAAGAGCAGCAATCACTTTGCAAGTGAATGCAGCAACGCAACCACTGGTGCTCATCATAAGTGAATGCATGAGCTGTACACTGAGTACCCTCTGTCTTGCCTGGAATCCTATTATGATGAATGGGTTAAGAATACTTTCAGGAAAACAGTATGAAGGCTCTCAAAAACTTAGAAGACAGAGCTACTTTAGGCTCTAACAAGCTAACTTCTGAGTCTAACCTAAAGTAAATAAAATCAGTATTTCATTGATTTAATGTCTTGTCTGTGCTCCTATTCTCTGTGCAGTGCCACTCACACAATGTGTTTATGATTATGTCTGGAACAGTTCCAGTGACATATTATTATGATAATCCAAATACATTAATTACAAGTCCATTCCCCCAATCATGTCCCTGGTTTTGCAGGTATTGCTGCCAAACTTCACCTGTGAGTAAAGCAGATAATGCGAAACAGACCACAGGATCTTCATTGACTAGACAGCCTTGTCTGTGAACCACTCCCCATGAAAGCCAGCACTTAGGAAACCCAGGTAAACACCACAGGGCAGAGGTGCTTTCTCTCCCTACGTACGCTGATTGGTCTGTTTGGCTCAGTGCTTTTTGTCTGAGTGCTGGAACTTGATAACTTTAAGGCAGGCATGAAGTCTTCAGATCAGTAGCCGCCATCTCTCCTCCATCGCCATAAGTTTGGGCCCTTGTTTAATTTACAGGGTGGGACTAGCCCCTGCTTTTGTAGCTCCCATGGGTCAGCCCAGCCTCCTCCCTGCCTCACCCCTGTGTATTCATTCCTTCTCCCTCATAGCCTGGAATGCTCACCCTGCCTCTCATTCACATACAATTACCACGCACAATGTTAGCCCAGACCTGGCTTAAAGCTGCCTCAGAAGAGGCTCGACCCATCAGCTTTTAAACCTCTTGGATTCCAACTGCTCTGGGTTGTCATCTTACTCCTTTGCTTCCCTGACGCATGCCTCGTTTTCTTCTTTACTTCCCCTCACCTCCTTTAATCAAAGTGCTTGCATTTTCTTTCTCCTTTTTGGCAATAGTGGGTTTGAACTCAGGAGTTGATGCTTGCACCACACTTTCCGCCCTTTCTGCTCTGATTATTTTTCTGATAGGATCTTTTTCCCTTTATCTGGGCTGGCAGGAGTATAGTCCTCCTATGTGCACGGTTCCTGTCATAGCTAAGATGGCAGAAATGTGCGACCATGCCCAGATTTTTCTGCTGAGATTGGGCCTCAAAAGCTGTCCAGGAACTTAAAGTCTTCCCAAGTCAGCCTGCCAGGTGCCTGGAATGACAGGCATACATCACTACAGTCAGCTGTTAGTTGAGATGAGGTTTTGTGAACTTCTTTTGCCAGCAGTAGCCTCGAACTATAAACCTCCTTATGTTCACCTCTGGAGTAGCTGGGATTACAGGCATGAGTCACTGGCCACAGCCACTGTGTGACTACATTTTTTACTGTGCCCATGTGTGAGGCCATAGTCCTCAACATTTCAAGCACAAGTGTTGTTTGAATGTATATAAGGGCTCTAATTCCTGTGTCTAAAGAAAGGAAAGTATCCTGCCTAATGTGGGCACACCAGATTTAATCAGACAGAGACTTTAAAAGCCAAAGTTTCAGAGAAGGCTGATGGATGAGAAAGAGAGAGACAGAGATGGGGGAGGGGTGTAGAGAGTCTGCTCGGTAACCACAGCTGCTACTGGTACCCATGGAATCCCAGGCTCCCTGTAAGTTTGGCCTGTGGTGGCTCTGACATGCGGATGTTGAATTTGTTCCTCCAGCCTTCACAGTGAAGCCATGTTTTGCTGCTGCTGTTACTTGTTTGTAAACATGCACATGCAGGCACCAAGAGGACACGAACGCCGTGATTCCTCAGGGGATGGGTTCCAGGACCCCTCCAGGTAGCAGGGTCTGAGGACAGTCACTTCACTTCTGTAAAACAGCACAGGATTTGCGTGTGGCTTCTGCACATCTTTACACACACACAAGATCATCTCTAGTTTATGCATCATCCAGAATGCAACACACCTGCCGTGTAAGTAAAGTTGTCTAAGGGATAGTGACCAAAACAAAAAAGTGGGTGTGCATCAGTACAGATGCCTTTTTTTTCCCAAAATGTTGGCTATCCAAGGTTGAACAGGTCCAAGGATGTGAACCTGTGGAGACAGTTGAACACACACTTAGACGGCACAGCATAAGCTTTTGTTTTGAAGTTACCACCATTCGTACCAAAGCTTTACCCATTCGCACACATGCAGAAACCACACCTAACACCTGCCAAGGGCCACTGGGCACACCCCAAACACTCAAACTTTGACAATAATACATGAATGGGAAAATATACAGAATAAGAACAATAATGGCTGGGCACTGGTGGCTCACGCCTATAATCCTAGCTACTTAGGAGGCTGAGATCTGAGGACTGCAGTTCAAAGCCAGCCCAGGCAGTAAGGTCTGTGAGACTCTTACCTCCAATAAACCACCAGAAAACCAGAAGTGGCACTGTGGCTCCAAGTGGTAGAGCACTCGCCTTGAACTGAAGAACTCAAGGACAGTGCCCAGGTCCAGAGTTCAAGCCCCATGACTAAGGAAAGGGAAGGAAGGGAAGAAGAAAAGAAGGAAGGAAGGAAGGAAAAAAGAAAGGGAAGAAGGGAAGAAAGAAAGAAAGATAGAGAGATAATGGCTGACAGAAATTTTTTTCTATAAGCCATTATCTAATACCTTAGTATTAGAGTAAGCTAAGAGTTTTGAATATAGACTAATAGAGAAATTACCAGAGAAAGAAATGAAAAAAATAGTCTGAGACATAGCAGCATGAGAACTCAGCAAAAAACTATCTATAACTGCCTATTGGTTTGAAGAACTTTTTCAACATATAGACTTCTAAATAATTCTAATGCCACAGAACATGTATTTTTAACTGTCCAGGTTCCCAATTGTTTAGTTCATTCGAGCTGTCACCGGGATAGCAATAATTGATGTTTACCATTTTAATATGAAAGTTTTCTCACTAATGGCATTAGATAGAAATGACTTTGATTTGTGATTCTCCCCCAACAGTGCTCTTGGAATGCATGACATGATTATGTATGAAATGGGAATTCCAAATCCCCCTAATATCCATAAGCATGTATTTATGCAGTCTTTAAAATTTAGAATTATGTAGGCTGCCGAAGCACTGGATTCAAACATTCAAATATAAATGATTACATATATATGGAAATCATCCACAGATTAATGTTTTCCAAAGAGCAGGAAGAGGAGCAGGAAGGACGGACGTTCAAGGTTATGAATTTCTGGACATCCCATGATCCATATAGACTGCATATTTTATAAATGTTCTGAAGCTTCTATTTAGCTACGCAGTGACTCACCGTTGGCACACAATGTCAGTAAAACCAAAAGATATGCTCTGGATTTGAAAATTGGTTTCCTGTGTCAGTTGAAATTCAGAAACACATGTTCGACTCCATGCCAACCTCATTCTTCTCTCCCTCAAAATATGTAAAATTATTTTAACCAAATGGAACTATGTATATTTAGCTTCATGTTTTACCAACTTATAAACCTTGACTGCAACATGCTATGGAATGGAAATATTGATATTCCGCTAGGGCTAGAAGAAGAAGAAGCAGCCTTATTATATTATATCACATTATATTAGTGGCTATAGAGAGAACACTTTTCTTCAGAAAAAATTACTAAATTTGGTTCAAATTCAATTTAGCTGACATCTATGAAAAGCCTGTTAGTTATTAGGTGCCGAGATGCTGCATCTGAGGAAAACACACTTCTTGTCCAGGTGATGGCCGCACGAAGGAAATATCAACCAAGAGACAACGTGGTCCTTCACTAAGAGAGCAGACAGGTATAGACAAGAGGGGCTGCTGTGCTCTGGAAAAGAGAGGTGACTGACTTCTTGGAGTGCTTATCCCGCAGCTGAGTCGCAAAAGATAAAGAGGAGACACTCTTGGGCACCCCCAAAGAGCCAGGGGAGCCGCCATGCTGGGAGGGATCCATCTGAGGATGCGTGAGGTGAGGCGCAGCCTTAGGAGAGAGGCATAGAGGGGGAAGGGTATCCAATGTCACATCACTGATCTCAGTCTCCCCCGACCCCAAAAAAGGAACAAAGCCTTTCTGAATAGATTCCATTGACTTGGCAGCTGCCAGAATGCGAAGTGTAAACCAAGACCATAAAGGAAGACTGTAAAGACACGAAGGAAGTACCTTGCTCCTTTGTCATTTTGGTTGGGCAAGCCCTACACAATTGTAGAGACAGACAAGCAGCCTTTCCCACTGACATTAAAACACACCATCCACAGATGATTAAGATTGCCTACAACCTAAACAATGAAGCCACAAACACACTCCGAGACAATTTCTGAAAATAACCACCAAATTAGGGCCCATCAAAATATCATTTTGACGGCTGTGAGTCTTTTCGATCACCGCAAAATTGCTCGTGGTCTATATCTTGTCTACTTGTATGTGTTCGTGAGTGAGTTAAAATGCACATTAGATTCCCTGAGTGTTTTCCATGAAAACAAACAAAAACAATGACTGAGCACACCGCAAGTTCAAGAGC
Source organism: Dipodomys ordii (assembly GCF_000151885.1). Lineage (NCBI taxonomy): Eukaryota > Metazoa > Chordata > Mammalia > Rodentia > Heteromyidae > Dipodomys > Dipodomys ordii. Next base: position 3,988,137 of record NW_012267260.1, read on the forward strand.
GATGGACTGGCATCTTTGGTGTCTGCTCCTCTGAGGCTCGCCATGGGCAGACATGCTCATGATTATCTCATTTTCTGGTAGTTATCTAATGATGGATGAATGATGATGATAATGATAACCTTTCAAAACAGTCCATGAGAGATCTAGTTATGCCTGATGAGTGAGAACGGGTGATCATTTCATTCCTGCCGGACCCTTCCCTTCCACTAGTGGATTCTGAATAAGAAGGAGATTGCTGTGAGGGAAAGGTATAACAAAGGCAAGAATTATGGCCCTGTGTTTAAACGGGGGGAGGGGGTGTGTGTGTGAAGGAGTTACACAGATCCTGATTAAATGTCCTCTGGAGATAGGCTTGGTGGCTCAGGCCTGTAATTGTAGCCATCCGGGTGTGGTCGGAAAGCAAGAACCAGTACAAAAGAGAGAGCACTCTTCAGCAAGATCTGGGACCCACATTCACACAGTCCAGTGTGTGTGTGTGTGTGTGTGTGTGTATGTTGTACAGATGCTGTTGGATTGGAAGACAGTTAAAGAGAAGGTTAAAAGAAAATCCGTGCACTGATACCTTGTGAAGGAAACGAGATGTACCTATCACAGTTCATAGGGCCACTCACAAGTCCCCATTCCCCTGGGGTTTGAGTGTCCCTGGGCCTAGGGAGCAAGGTCTCCCCTGCCCGCGCAGATCAGTGAGGCAGGGCCTCTGTCCTGCAGCTCCTGTCCCTCCAGCCCTGGCCTGAACCCTGGGTCCCCAGGACAGAAATCTGCACATCAACAACTTCCCTTGAAACTGTTTCCCAGAGACTGGTCCTCAGGGAAACGCAGCCAGGGAGCCCAGTCTCCATCGATGATAGTGTGCAGGACAAAGTCTGAGTCTTTCATGACTCCATGCAGGTGTCTAAGGAAACAGGGCTCTTCCACAGAGTACTTTCGTAGTTGACATCTCCTTGGGCTTTATGGACATCTTGCTTCTTCCAGATGCTGTGTACCTTGAAGAACCCTTCCAGCGGGGGCAGGTCCACTCGCTCTCCGCATCCCTTCCTAAGAAGGGCGTGGCAGATGCACACAGCCGGCTCCATCATTGGCCCCACACGCAGACTGCTGAGCTGCGGCCTCACTGGGTTCCATGGGACGGATTCACCGCCAAGTTATGCAGCGTTCATCTACTTTGGGGACCATCTGTCGAACACAATTTTTAAAAAACATAAAAACAATCTCTGCGTAAGTAGCATTCATTTCAGATACCCAGGCTCAGCAAGAGGAGGCCCTTTCCATGGGTTACCAAATCAAATTGTCCCTCAGTGGCCTTGGTTGAAACAGAGAACATGTTCTCCATTGCCAGGAAAAAATTAGCACCAGTACAACTCCCCGGCTAGTAGGTACTTACGCTTAGCTTTATGTGTTTGTAATTATTGTTCCCTAAAGTGTATTAAAGAGTAATAGACTTTTACTTAAGGGATGTAGACAACAGAGAATGAGAAAATAAATTGATGCTGTAACTGCAAAAAATAAAATAAAAAAGGAAGAATCAGAAAGGGGGGTGTGTTAGCAGGCCTGGGTCTCCATCACCCCTCAGAATTCCAAATAGAAAGCCACCTGGAAAGAATGGCTTGTGGTTATTTATCAGTGTTGAACAAATGGAATGAGATTCCTTTACTGCTACTCAGGAAAAGACCTGAGGTCCTCAGGCAAAAGACTGGAAAACTCCGGTGCTGATAAGAAACAAAAAGGATGGAGACATTAGGAGCCTACATCTCCAGCATCTCGCTCTCCAAGATGTGGGAACACCACAGGCCATTTGCATTGCTAATCTAACTTGACTCAACCATTGCTCAGGGACATCATTTATAGATTACATTTCCTTTATTGGGAGGGAACCTTTTCTTGGGAGGTAGGATTTGCTGAGATAACACTGATTGACGGTTTGCACTTGGCTGGTCGTGGCTCTCAGTGATTTACACTACCCATCTAATCTTTTGACCAGTTCTGTAAGCTGCATGCTATGAACCCATTTCTCACATGAGAAAACTGAAGCTCAGATTTTTATCAGCTTTCTCAGAACCTGCTAGCAAGTCAGTAGTCAAGCCAGACAAGCCAGTCTGACTTGAAGTTTGAGGATGGTGTTTTTCAATGCTGAGCTGCTCTCCTTCCTTTTTTGGTTTGAATCAAAGAAAACTGTCATCCGTGAACTACATTGGTGAGCATCACAGCCAAAGTGCACTATTTTCTCAACATAAAAGCCAGAATTGTTATCAGCATCTAGTGCTTTATAACCTGGAGAACGAATCTTACATATTCCAAGATCAACACCTGTATTTAGAAATAAAGACTCTATCCAAATAGAATAGATCACATAAAAATTGACTGAAATGGACTTGGCTTAATTACTAAGGCAAAAAATTGGGGGAAACATTATAAATTAACAAAACTGAAAAGGGCTAATTTTTTTAATTTAAAGGAAGGAAGGAAAGAAGAAAGGGAGGGAGGGAGGGAGGGAGGGAGGGAGGGAGGAAGGGGGAAGGAAGGGAAAGAGGAGGAGAAGGAAGAAGAGAGGGAAAGAAAGAAGGGAGACAGGAGGGAGGGAGACAGGAGGGAGGGAAGGAGGGAGTGAGGGAAGGAAGGAAGGAAGGAAGGAAGGAAACACAGAAAAGAGGAGGAGGAGGCAGAGAAGAAGAGGAGGAGGAGGAGGAGGTGGAGGAGGAGGAGGAGGAGGAAGAAGAAGAAGAAGAAGAAGAAGAAGAGGAGGAGGAGGAGGAGGAGGAGGAAGAGGAAGAGGAAAAAGAAGAGGAGGAAGAAGAAGAGGAGGAAGAAGAAGAAGAGAAAGAAGAGGAGGAAGAAGAAGAAGAAGAGGAAGAAGAAGAGGAGGAGGAAGAGGAAGAAGAGGAAGAGTGGGGAGGAGGAGGGGGCAAGAAAGAAGGAGGGAGGTAGGGAGGGAAGGAAGGAAGGTAGGAAGGAAGGAACAAAGGAAGGAAGGAAGGAAGGAAGGAAGAAAGGAAAGAAGGAAGAAGGAAGGAAAGAAAGAAAGAAGAAAGGAAAGAAGGAAGGAAGAAGGAAGGAAGGAAGAAGGAAGGAAAGAAGGAAAGAAGAAAGGAAAGAAGGAAGGAAGAAGGAAGGAAGGAAGAAAGAAGGAAAGAAAGAAAGAAGAAAGGAAAGAAGGAAGGAAGGAAGGAAACAGAAGAGAGAAGCGGCATTTGCATACAAGACTGAGCAGAGAATGAAATTTAAGCTCCCAGTCTTGAGAGATTCCTTCTCACTTTTCAGGGCATTCTCTAGAGAATCGACTCTTTGGAGATGGCTCCCCATCTTCCTTCTTGCTCAGTTCCTTCCCATTCTAAAAATGTCTCCGCTTGTCTTTGAAATATTTGCAGCATTAAAATGCAATTCTCTCTTCCCTCTTTCCTTTCCTCCAAACCACAGCCATAATTACTCCCTCAACCACTACCCATAAACCCCTAAGATGTCTGCGTGTGTAATGTATGGTGCCCGTGCCCAGCAGACTGCTTTCTCAGAATAGAGGAAGATGTGGAAATGGGACAGGCTTCGGGTTGTTGCGACAGAATGTTAAGTGCAGTATCTTCTTCTTCTTGCTTGTAATATGGACCTCAGGCATTTGCTGTGGCTTTTAACTCCACGGACTTATTCCTCGGTTTACATTCTTGGGGTTAGATGGATGTCCGCTTCTCAGAGGCCCTGTGATTTTGTTGGTCCTTGCATCCTTAAGGTGTTTTTATTTTTTTTTAAATTCCCATTTCTCTTGCACCCTTAGTCAAGACTTTGAAAGTTCATGATTATTTTTTTTAGCCATTTGGATATCTTGTCTTCTGGAGTGCCTCAGTCAGGGCCTGGAGTTTTGAAGGCTGTGAATTGGCAGACTTCATGTTCCCGACAGCAGTTTTGCTTAAGGTAGGGGAGGGAGGGTTGGATCATACCACTTGAGGACACTCCAGAGACAGAATTTATCGCACTGATCATAGAGTATGAAGCTATTTGTTTTATACAATATATATGTATTGCATATATATAGTATATATATGTATATACATGTATATATATATATATATATATATATATATATATACATATATATTACCAGCTAAATTGTCAGCATGGAGATCAGGGTGGGTTTGCCCTGCCTGTCATTTAAAGAAAGAAAACTACTTTGTAATAGGAAAATTATTTTTTTTCTATCTCTCCTCTCACCTGCTGCTTGTCCCTCCCATTCTGCTGATCATTTCGTGTACTTTTATGGAGAGCAATTCCAGACTCCATTATTGTTCCAAGCGCTGACATTCTCATAGAAAATGAAAAGCTGCTCTAACCTTCTCTCCTGCTCAGAAAGCCCCAGAAGAGGGGAATCAGGCCAGAAAATCTTCTGACTGGGGAGACTTTTTAAAAACTCTTTTACATAAATCCCTCAGGCAGAAATAAGGAAGTAGTATTTCAAACCCAATACCAAATATTTCACTTGGAATCGCTCCCTGCGAAGAACAGACCAGCTGCCAATTAGCATATCTGTGGATCGTCAGTAATAAATGCATTAAGTTGACGGAACCAGCTACCACCTGAATATGTATCCCACCAGGAGAATTAAAAATTATAAAGAAGGCTAGATTATTATGTATGAAGATGCCTTAATAGGCAGCCAGGAGGTACAGAACTGGAAGGGTTTGCTAAGTTGGCCTGGTCTATCCCACGTTCCTCCTTAGGAGTTAGGAGAGCTAACTTGCCATCTCAGGTCACATGACTACTGGGGAGAAGAGACAGCAAGGGAATGCATGTATCTGGAACAATATCCTCACACTGAAAAAACAAAATCTGTACTAGTCATTTCATCCCTGCCACCATGGCTTAGAGATTTAACAGAACTTTTTTTTTTCTACTCTGATGAGTTTAATTGTACTTGGTAATCACGTACCATTGAAATAACTCCAATGTCACTAAAATATACATGCTGTAGTCCCATTTTCTTGATGAGAAAATGTTGACTTGACAATTGTAAGGTCTAGACAATACTCCCTTCAAAAAAAAATCTCATGTAGGGAGGGGGAAACTAGGGGAAAGCGAAGACAAGGGTGACAGTGTCCAAAAAGTAAATGTACTCATTGCCTGACTTATAAAATGGTGACTCCTCTGTAACAACACCTCAATAGTAACAATAAAATTGTATTTTTAAAAATTCTCACCAGGCACTGGTGGCTCACGCCTGTAATCTTAGCTATTCGGGAGGCTGAGGTCTGAGGATTGAGGTTCAAAGCCAGCCCAGGCAGGAAAGTCCATGAGATTCTGATCTCCAATAAGCCACCAGAAAACCATAAGTGGCCTTGTGGCTCAAGTGGTAGAGTGATAGCTTTGAGCTGAAGAGTTGAGGGACAGTGCTCAGGCCCAGAGTTCAAGCCCCATGCCCAACAACAACAAAAAAGGAGGGGCTGGGAAGGTGGCTCAGTGGTAGAGTGCTTGCTTTGCATGCATGAGGTCCTGGGTTCGCTTCCTTAGCACCACATCTGCAGAAAAAGCCGGAAGTGATGCTGTGGTTCAAGTGGTAGAGCGCTAGCCTTGAGCTGAAGAGCTCATGCCCCACAACTGACAAAAAACAAAAAAACAAAGGAATTCTCTCATTCACCAGGCAGCCACTGCTCATACCCACAATCCTAGCTACTCAGGGGGCTGAGATCTGAGGATCACCCTTCGAAGCCAGCCCACGCAAGAAACTCCATGAATTCTTCTCTCCAATTAACCACCAAAAATCCAGAAGTAGAGCTGTGGCTTAAGTAATAGAGCACTACCTATGAGCAAAAAAAGCTCAAGGACAGTCCCCAGGATCTGAGTTCAACCCCAGGACTGGTGTGCACGTGCACGTGTGCACACACGCACACACACACACAAATAAATAAATTCTTGTATTGCTTTGGGGATGTAGTTCAGTGGTATCGTGATTGTCTAACATGTGCAAGGCCTTATGTTCAATTCCCCGCACTAAAAATAATTAATTATCACATTAAGGGGATGTGAAGTACACGTGACCACACATTAAACACATGTTGTGAAAACTATAGCAGCACCTGGCTTTTTTTGTTGCTCCAATGTTGTTTTCTGATTTCTTGTGGGGAACAGCAAGCTCCTTATTAACATTCCCCCTGTCTTTATTGCACCCCAAACTCATGCATGCTCTTTCACAGGTAACACACCTAATTTTTCTCTTGAAATAAGTTGTATTCTTATACCAGGCTTCATTGTGGACCAATAAAAATAAAACCACAGCCTCTCAAACGTCTGGACACCTTTGAATGTTGGAGCACCAGAACACACAGGAAGAGGCAAACCCACGGCCATGAAGTCTTTCAGGTAGCCGTGAGGCCAGCTGTCCGTGTCCCTGCCACAGAGTGCCCATGTGGGGGTTCCATTGCAGGTGATCCAGAAGCCAAACCAAGCCAAACCAAACACCAAGCCAAACCAAACAACACCAAACCAAACACCAAACCAAACGAAACAACACCAAACAAAACCAAACACCAAACCAAACCAAACACCAAACCAAACCAAACACCAAGCCAAACCAAACAACACCAAACCAAACCAAACACCAAAACGAACCAAGCAACACCAAATCAAACCAAACAACACCAAACCAAACCAAACACCAAACCAAGCCAAACCAAACCAAGCCAAACCAAACAATACCAAACCAAACCAAACACCAAGCCAAACCAAACAACACCAAACTGAACCAAGCAACACCAAACCAAACCAAACCAAATACAAAACTAAACCAAACCAAACCAAACAAACCAAACACCAAACCAAGCCAAACAACACCAAACCAAACACCACACCACACCAAACCAAACCAAACACCAAACCAAACCAAACAATAAAGGCTGAAGCAAAAGAAATCTGCAAGTTCAAGGCAAGTTGCGTTATTGTGTCCCACCACTGAAAGTTGGGAAAGGAACAGAAAAGGTCTGAAAGCCAAATTGATATCATATGCGCCAAAACTTCAGCCAGTAAGTAGTCTTGTCACCTCAGTGAGCTACAGACTGGCTGTCCTAAGGGAAGCTATGCTTCCCAACTTCCAGAATGCAAAAAGGGAAACCAATTCATTTACCTGAGGTACTCTCAAAAATCACCACCATCGCAAATCCCAGTGTTCTTAAAACAACGAAAACTCAGATTTAGATAAACACAGACCCAGTGCAGAGGGGGGCTTTCAGCATCCCTGCAAGGAACAAGGGAGTGAAGTTGGGGTACAATGTCTTTGTGGACATTTTTCTAGGAGAAAATCTGTATGTGGAGGCCAGGCTTAACAGGGAATGTGCATTTGATGCTGCTTTAAATACAAAATCCTGCTTTGAATGCAACGTGGACCAATACTTGAAGTGACTTTAGTGCTATTAATTCCTGCAGTTGTTTGAGGGGGGAAAAAAGCAAACATTTAGACCTTAGATTGTCACACTTCTGGAAGACAATGTACTATTTGGTACTTTTTAGGATTTCATTATATTTGTTTGTACTCTGTACTTGAGTTTTAAAGCATGGATAGATTTGTTTTTACTAAGAAGATCAGCGATCTTAATACCCTCACCTATTCCCATTAGAAATACTTTTATTCATAGCTATCCATGTAGACAGATCATTATGGGTAGGAGTTTTTTTCCTTTAAAAAAAAAAATATATATATATATATATCTGGGACAGGAAGTAGAAAGTAATCCCAGGAAAACTTCAGGACCATCATAAAATTAAAATAAGATAGAGCCAAGCATATATTAACAAAACCTAAAGAAAGCAAATGAGTTGTGTAACATTTCAGCCAGTTTACTCAGGAATACATTTGTTTTCAGATTTAAAAAAAATGATGCCTGCAAATTCAACTTGTTGCTCGATGGCCCTTTGATGGTGGACTTCAGAGACGGAATCCGTCAGATTTTAGGGGCAGCGGGCACTGAGATGCTGTGTTAATAGAAACAGTAAAGCAGGCCCTTCTTTTCACGACATCCTCTCCTTTTAACTTAGTGCCAAATAAACACGACTCCTGGGATGAAGATTTAATAGGAAAAGAAGGAAAAAATGTCTCCACAAATAAGAGCAGTGGCACGTAAAAATCCATCAGGAGTTAAGGTCTATCTCCACTGCCAGATCGGTAATGAGTAATGAGGGCCCACTAACTTTTACCGTGCTCGCAGTAAAACGGACCACACAGACCTTTCTCTCCTGCAGTCTGTAAGCAGCGCTTTAAAAAAAAACCAAACAGGACTTGAGCACCTGTGAGGGCTTAGGATGTTCACGGATGTCTAGAGGAAAAGGCACTGTGCGTTCTCCTCCACACAAGTTCAAGTGATTTCCGAACTGTCTGCAGGGGACAGCTTCTGGCTCCAGCCGAGGGTCCTGGCGGCTAACTCCCCTGTTATCTACATAGCTAGCTGTAATGTAGCCCATCCACTCACCCCACACAAGCTCATCCTCCAGCCCTCATGATGGCTCCCAAATAACACACTTCACAGCCCCCCCTTCTGCTCACCTACCATTCTGCATAGGTGTTGGACTTGGACCGAGGAAGCCCCTACATCACGGCACTCCTGTTCCTACTGGATTCAATTCAGGAACCGCACCCTGGGCTGCCCTTCAGGTTACATCTCCTTTTGTAATCTATAAACACTAGGACAGTTGCAACCGACCCTTTAGAAGGTGATGTTTATAGGGACCCCAGGCTGCCCCAGCCACAGAGATGAACTCCCAGCCCACTGAGTCACGGTGAAGGTGACTTCCTTGTTAGCATGCAGAACTTGCTGTGAAGTTTATATGATACACTTTCCCAGCCCCCATAGATGGGTAAGATTTTCACAGATCTTCTAGTTCATAATTCTATGAAGTACCGGGTTTCATGGCGATGGTTTTAGTTATGTATACCATCTCAGGTCAGATCCATCCTTCATCGCCCTTTCTTTATCCACCTACATCTCTCATCAATCTCCCTCCTTTTATGGTCTCAGCTTGGTGTGTTTGTGTGTGTGTGTGTGTATGTTTACTCTAGAATCCACATTTGAGAAAACCTATGATAATTGTCTTCTGAGGATCTGCAGCTCCATCTGTTTTCCTGCAAAGGTGATGATTTCATTCCTTTTGATGGTTGAACACTAGTCCATGGTGTATATATACTGTAATTTCTTCATCTGTGCACCCCTGTTGGGACCTAGGCTGTTTCTGGAGCTTGGCTCTTGTGGTTAGTCTGGCACTGTCCATGGGTGTGCAGGTATGTATCCTGTCTTAAACTCCTCCAGACAAATGCCCACGAGTGATATAACAGGATTATGAGGTAGCTCAATTTAGTCTATGGAGAAACCACCATTTCTGGTTTCCATAATGGCTGCCTGTATGAAGAAGGCAGAGGAGAGAAGGTGGAGAAGTAGGGGAAGGAGGAAAGGGAGGAGGAGGGGGGAGAAAGGGAGAAGGAAGGGGAGAAAGAGGAGCAAGGGGAGGAGGAGGAAAAGGAAGAGGAGGAGGAGAAGGGGAGGAGAAAGAGGAAGAAAAGGAGAAGGAGAAGGAGGAAGAAAGGGAGAAGGGGGAGTAAGAAGGGGAGAAGGAAGGGGAGGAGGAAGGGGGGGAGGAGGAGGAAAAGGGGAAGGAGGAAGTGGAGGAGGAGGAAGGGGGAGAGGAGGAGGAGAAGGGGGAGGAGAAGGAGGAAGAAAGGGAGAAGGGGGAGGAGGAAGGGGAGGAGGAGGAGGAAGAAGAGGGGAAGGATGAAGAGAAGGGGAAGGAGACACAGGGGAGGAGGAAGGAGAGGAGGAGCAGGAGGAGGAGGGAGGGAGAGGAAGAGAAGAGGAGGAGGGAGGGAGAAGAAGAGAAGGGGAGGAGGAGGAGGAAGGGGAGGAGGAGGAAGGGGAGGAGGAGGAGGAAGGGGAGGAGGAGGAGGAAGGCCAGGCCCTCCCTTCTGACCAGCACGTGGGGCGTGGCCTGCCCCCCCATTGGTCTGGTCTGAAGACTGTCTTCCCTGTCCTCTTGCTCTGCGCACTTCTTCCTTCCCCACACTCCCCAGCATCGTGCGGAAGTCATTCCGCCAGCTGAGGAGGGAATCCAAGAGGCCTCCACTGCGGCCTCCACTGCAGCCTCACTGACTCCACACTGGGTGGGGGGACGGGGTGAAGCTGGGTTTTGTGCGGCATCTACAAGCCCAGCTCTGGGGGTGAGGGGAAAGGCCTCCCTGGAGGGCTGGCCCTGCTGGTGATCCCCACAAGGCCGCAGCTCCTGTTCTTCCCTGTGACTGTCAACGAGTGTTTACCCTGCCTCCTTTGTGACAGAGTTGGGGGGCAGCAGGGGAAGAAGGAAGCCTGCCATTTCTCCAACGGATGCAGTCATCTTGTTTTAATAGGGCTACGAGGCCCCGCTCTTCCTTCCACACATGTTAACACGCACAGAGAAGTCGCCAGCTGGCGAATCCTGAGAGTCACTCTCCGCCTTGCTCATTTTATAGAAACGTCCTGTGGTCAGGAAACATAAAGCTTTCAACACATCGACCACAGTTAGGCTTACAGCCTCCTGGGCTAGCACTGTTCCCTGTCTTCTCTGGGCCGTGGTAAAATCCAGCCTCCCTGTCTCCTGGTGCTGAAGGCACTCCGTCCTTCCACGCTGACTGCCCTAATGAGAGAATGTGGAATTGAGACGTGACACCGAGAGCCGTCCCTGGGATGACACTTAGCATGCACCCTGGGTGCGTCTGGGGGTCTCAGGGAGCTTAGCTACTGAAAACAGCTGCGTATTTTTAAACCTTTTGGCATCCTCCTAAAAAGGACGGAAGGACACAGAATTTTCTTTGACTGCTGCAGTTGGACTCAAGCAAATCTTTATGAAGAAGAGCTACGATGATTTGAAACTTCTTAGGTTCATTGATACATCCTTGCTTTCCGGAATACTTCTAAATGCAAGAAAATATAAAAAACAAAGTTTTACATGTGTGTAAAAGCAGATAGATAGTGCAAAACACTGCCAAGGCTGAGCACCATTGGCTTATGCCTGTAATCCTAGCTACTCAGGAGGCTGAAATCTGAGGATCACAGTTCAAACCCAGCCAGAGACTCTTATCTTCAATTAACTACCAGAACAGAAAGCCAGAAGTGGCTCAAAGTAGTAGAGTTGGGGGGGGGAGAGAGGGAGCAGGGAGAGTCAGGGACCAGAGAGGCTCAGAGAAGAAAACAAACCTCATTCATTCAGACTCCCCCCTGGAATTTCTCATCCACCACAGATCTCAGCTGTTTGCCTTCACTGTATCAATGGGGGAAAGGAGCAAATCCCTAGTGTAAATAGAGTCCAGCGATCGATAGGGTGCAACTGTCTGGGAGAGCACACTGTGTTCTGTGTCCTCAGTCACCTGAGGCAGCCTTATGCACAGATAATTGAGTCTTCATTATAGAACACTTTTGTGTTTTCCTCAAAGTGGGTCCAAAAGAATCTTCAGCAATCACGGGGTGGCTTCTGCTTTTCTACCTGAAAAATGAAATTCTGCATCTTTCTCTAATATTCCAGATAGTTCAAACTTCTCACAAATGTACGCACATTTTTGTTTCGATGTTATGTTGGTAAACTGGTAAAATGCCGGTCGTGCTCTAATGTATGAATGTGCTCAGGCTTTACAAGACACAATACGTTCATGTGTGTGTGTCCTGATGTAGACATAGGCTTGCACTCCTAAGTAGGAAGTGACAGAATTAGGCTGTGCTGGTCAGCTCTCCTGCTTGTCTGCAAGATGAGCTTGGGGCTCAACTGGAGCCTACATTTTTTTTTTCACTTCTAAACTTGAGAGCAGGACTTTTGTCTGACAATTCAGACTTTTGGCAAGAGCCAAACCAGGTGCGATTTTCAAACCGTATCAAAGTGGAATCCAAATAAGTTGTCATTATTTTCTCAGCATCCTGCTTCACCTGCTTGGATTGATAAAGAAATGTTCACATGGCGTGCCATACTAAATGATCCAGGTGCACACTCCGAGTTCACCCTTGCATGGAAAATGAAGGGTTTCCTAGGACACCAGGGTAAAGAAAACTGAAGCAACTTCTAAACATCTACCCATCCTATTCTTTTTTGAATGTGTGTGTTGTGTATGTATGCATGTGAGAGAGAGAAAGAGAGAGGAGTTTAAAGGACAATTTTATGAGTTACAGGATTTAGAAACACAAGGTGAGCCTCTAATCCATCAGCGTCCTGACTCAGCCCTGGGATTATAGGTGTGTGCTACCTGGTTAAGGAATTATCTTTATCAGTGTTTCATACTCATGTGCAGTGGTGTTATACAATGCTTGCATTTATTGAGCATATTATGCAGACAACCTCATCTATCATTTTGGGAATGAAAACACTGGGATGGTTATCTTTGCAATTCCAACCAAGTTGGGGGAAAAGAACTAATTTTCCTCTTTTATTACATAATACCAAATACACCAAAATACACTGTATTTCAGTCTTACAAGATCAGGATTTTTTTTACATGTCTCTTTCTTGAAAACAACTGATATAGAGAGAGAAAAAAAAACCACAACTGCTTGTCTCTATTGAAGAAGAAGAAGGAGCTCACAGAAGTGAGGTTCTAATTGGAGTTCTGCCAGATCTTGTGGACTGCGCTGTCAGATCAGATGTGTCATTCTCTAGGTATGGGTAAGAGGAAGAGGTCAAGCTGGTGATGTAAAGGCAGGCTTTCTCTGGGATCATTCAGTTCAGCACAAAGCAAGAAAAATCCTGAGCCAAGACAAAACCAAGCATGCTCCTAAGAGTTTCCAACCAATGTTTACTGAGACCAGAGGTAAACATCACTGGGACTAAGCAGGACTGAGGCGAAGCTCAGTAGGGGCAAAGCTTTCATGTATGCCAAACATTTGCAAGTCCCCGAGTTTGAACACAACCACAAAAATAAATAAATAAATAAGCATCACTTGAAATTTGACCTTGCCACCACCCCTTAAGGTATCTTAGCACAGAGTTGGTTCTACCTGCCTAATTTTTGAAGAATCCTAGAAGATTATATGCGTCATTCTTTTAGGAAGGGATATAGCCCATACGGTCTCTATTAGTCCCCAGAAACTATTTTTTTTTCCTACAAAGCTATTACTCATCGCCATGTGAGCAATTTCTCATATTCCGTTTCTGGCTCAGTAAAAGTTGGGTGTGCACAAAAAATGAACATGTTGTTAGACCGTAGCAGGCAACCCTACAAGATATACTGCTATCATTGCTGATTGGGGTCCTGCCATATTTACTCAAATTTAACCAAGGGATTTTAAATGATACCTGAGGAGAATAATGGGATAGTTCACTCCCGAAGCCTGCCATCGGGGGATGTGAGGGGTGTATGTGACTCTCCTTGTCTTTAGAAACCAGAACTGCCACAATGCACGGCCATGGGTGTCTGTACCCAGTCCCATCCAAGTGTGTGTGTGTGTGTGTGTGAGAGAGAGAGAGAGAGAGAGAGAGATTCTTTCTTTCTGTCTTCCTTCCTTCCTTCCTTCCTTATTCTTTCTTCCTTCTTTCCTTCCTTTCTTTCTCTCTCTCTTCCTTTCTTTCTCTCTCCCTTTCTTTCTTTCTCTTTCTTTCTTTCTCAAAGACATGTGAAGAAATAGAAAAGGAATATAGCATGCACTCTCTTAGTACCACCAATTATATTATTAAACCAGCCCAGGGTATGGATGATGGCAGGTCTAAAGAAGAATTAATGCCCCCTCCCATATTCCCCCATAGCTAAAATGGCCACAGAGGGGTTCACCGATGATAAGGTTCAAAATTACATTTTCAAGTTCCCATCTGGAGGCAGGTTTGTTTCTTGCTGTGTAAGTTTGCTCCTGAGTTCTTCACCAGCCTCTTTTGAAAGGGTGCTGCCGAAACAAATGGCTCAGTCTTAAGGACTTAGGGAGAAAGAAAGAAAAAAAATCACTGGAAACAATGTAGGGGATATAAATGTCTGTGCCCACAGTCTGGGCCACCTTGCCTTTAATTTCCTAAGTGCTGTTTTGTAAGGCTGTGTCATGCTTCTCAGTTCAAACACGGTGGGTTCTTTATATTCATGGACCTTTTCCTCAGTCAGTGGTGTTGAATAATAAAACAGCCTAGGATCAAATGGACCAATTCTCCACGCCTGACACCAACTGCTACTGTTCGCTGAGCTCTGCCAAGCGTTGCCTCCCATAATGAGTGGGATTTGGTTAAACAGTAAATTAATGAATAATGAAATATCCTGGTTGATCCGTTAGAGAGCACGCTTGCTTTGCCCTGGGCTAAATGCTTGGGGCAGAAATGACTCTCAAACAGCACTTGCCTGGCCGCTGGTTTGGATAACTATTTTACAGCCTATTGCTTGACAGAATGCTGGGGAGGGGGCAGCCAGTGGGGAAGAGAAAAGGAAGGACAGAGTTATTAACAGAGGGGGAAAAAGGAGGGGAGGGAGGGGAGAGAGGAAAAGTAACCTCGTTATCACCTTGTAGGTTTCTAACAGGCACAGGGAAGAACAAAGTCACAAATACGTCTGGACAAGTCAGAGTCCCAAAATGCCCCACACATGTTTAACATCCCCGGAAGAATCGATGAGTGAAAACAGCCTTCCACAGAGACTGGTGCACATGTGTGATTAAGCGTAAAACCATCCAACTGTTCACCTACAGATTCAAGTGTCTGCGCTTGCCTGGCAGCGTGCACACCGTGACACACAGCAAGGTTCCAGGTGACTGGGAAACGCCACGTTCCCTTCTACAAATATGAGAGAACTAGATGTAGGGTGAGTTTTTCAAATGACCTCCGCCCGGTGGAGGAGGAGGGGGAAGTTTCATGGCAACTGGGATCCTAAGGGATGGGTAAATAGAGAGATCTAGATAGAGGAAAGAAAGAAAGTTTGTCATTTTTCAAGTTGAACTTGATCCAAGAGTTTTCCACTATTATGCAGTTTCATGCATTTTGTGTAGGATCCTTGCTCATTTAAGATCAGAATTGTAGCCTGGTGCTGATGTAATCCTGGCTACTAAGGTAACTGAGATCTGAGGATTTCATTTTGAAGCCAGCCTAGTCAGCAAAGCCTATGAAACTTCTATCTCCAATTAACCAGAAAAAAGCTGGACGTAGAGCTGTGGCTCAAGTGGTAGAGCGTCAGCCTTGAGTGATAAAGATAAAAAAGTCAGAGCCTAGGCATTGAATTCAAGCCTCAGGACTGACACATGAAGAAACAAAACCAGATCAGATTTGTGGCTTTGGCAAACAGAAGTTTTGGATCATCAAAAGCCTGTGATTGGGTAGGACGGCATGTACTGAGCACAAGTGTCTGTTCACTCTTGACATTGGTTTGGGACATAAATTTCTCTAATTGGCTATCTCTGGAATATCTTATTCTTTCAGATCTTTGACCCTTTCAAATGTGTTCAAGGTTAGTAGACTTTACAGTTTCACACAAGGAAGACTGGAGTCCTTCCCAGTAAATTGATTAGCACATGGGAAGCATTTGTGTTCTGTCTGGTTGTTTGGGTCGGGCTTGTTTTTTTAAAGGAGAGAGAGAGAGAGAGGTTGAGAGAGGGAGAGAGAGAGGGAGGGAGATGTTTACAAACTCAGATGAAGAATGGGAATATGTTCAGGAGCCTAAGTCCATAGTCTTTATAGATAGAAGAAAACCCAGCACAAAACTGGAAAGTGGTGGGCATCATCTGCTTTTCCTGGAGTAGAGGTGAGACATTGGTTTATATTTTTAAATGTGATCAATAAGGACAGAGGTGAAGGGAGTAACTTGACTTTTCAAAGCCTCGGCCTCTACGCTTCGGTCCTCGGGGCTGGTGGAGGACAGGACTTGGGCCTTCTGTCATCTTTCATCCAGCGAAGTAATGTCATTGCACGAGGACGTAACCTTTTTGCCCTGGCACGTGACCTCCTCCCAAGACAAATGAAATGCTTTAATTGTCTTTATTATGTTTAGGCATTGGCCGCCCATGTCTCACGACTGAGATGTGAAGGAGGGCAAAGGTGGCAGGGACTCGGATCTACGTTAGAGTATCTGGTCCTATTGCCATGCAGCCTCTTCTCATTCACTGGGGAAGAAAAGAGTATTTGGATGGAGCGTAGAAGCGATTGAGTCCGTAGACCCCATTTTGCTGGCAGGCTCATGTCTGTGGCCCAGATCCTGCATCTCTAGAAGCAAAAAGGAAAGAGTGGGAAGCAGCCCAAAGGTAAACTAAGACTTGTTGCATCTGCTTCAAACCTTGATAGCTACTGAACATGAACTCAAGGCCTAAGTGCTGTCCCTTGGCTTTTTCTCCAAGTCTGGAACTCTACGGCTTAAGTCACACCTCCCCTTTGGCTTCCCGGGCAGTTAGTCGATGATAAGAGTCTCACAGACATTCACTTTCTAGGCTGGCTTCCAACCAGAATCCTCGGATCTCAGCCTCTAGAGAAGCTAGGATTCTAAGCGTGAGCTTTAGGCATCAGATGAGTACCATCCATTGTTAATCCTCATCAAGAGAAATCCAGCTTGAAAGTGGGATCCTTAAAAATCTAAGGAATGAAGAAAAATCTTTCGGTAACTCTCGGGGCTCTGGCTATAAAGAAAATCCAACAGATAGCCGGGCGCTGGTGGCTCACGCCTGTAATCCTAGCTACTCAGGAGGCTGAGATCTGAGGATCGTGGTTCAAAGACAGCCCGGGCAGGAGAGACCGTGAGACTCCTTTCTCCAATAAACCACCAGAAAACCGGAAGTGGCGCTGTAGCTCAAGTGGTAGAGCACTCGCCTTGAGCTGAAGAGCTGAGGGACAGCGCCCAGGCCCAGAGTTCAAGCCCCACGACCGACAAAAAAAGAAAAAAAAGAAAATCCAACAGAGGTCTGCTTGGGGTGGGGGTGGGGCGGAGGGGGTGAGGTGATTTGGGTTTAGTCTGGGTCTTAGGGGTGTTATTTTGTGTTCTAATCATAAGCAATTTGAACTACGATTCCAAAACCCTATCTCTGGCCTAGTCACTCAGCAGAAAGCACTTCTCATTGTCACGGGAGATCACATTTATGGAAAGTTTATCTTGACCTAAAAAGCCCTGAACCTCTTTTTTTTAAAACTCACGTTTCTGTTTTGTTTGATGGGAGTCGGTGGACCACCGGGGTTTAGTTGAACGCTTGCATTCGCTCCTCGTCCTGCTTCTCCCTGTTTGTGCCCTCACCGCCGGCCCTCTCTAAATCTAGAGTTCACAGAGAGCTGGCAGCCTGCGCTTTGCAGGGCCTCCTCACGGGCCATACTCTGCCCACGAGCACAGCCACCAGCTCTTTTCTGCAGTCAGGGGGCCCCCTAACCCAGGTCTGGATTCCCGCACACAGGATCCCAGGGTTCACGTGTTAAGTGCTGGAGCTCACTGGCTGGTTTTGATCCAGGATGCCAGTCCCCCCAGTAGGGCCTTCGGAGATGGGGAATTTCCACCTGGAAAGAACGGTGTGTGCACAGGCAATCCCAATCCCAGAGCTCCTGTACCCCCAAATCATGCCCCAGCCATTGGGTGAACACAACTAACTCTACACCTTGAGAACACAGGGCGGACACACCCACCGCCGCCGTCACTGTCACTGACACTGGATCCAAAGCCACACTGTCTACGCGCATTGGCTAAGCCAATGGCTGGGTGCACATGCTTCAGCTAATGACATCGGGCAGCCACATCCTCAAAACGTGTGCCACGATCTCCTCCAACACGGAGGAGTTACAGGTGTGTGCAGAGCTGCCTCCCCGCCCCCCACCCCGCCGTGCCTGGGCCAGTCACGCGTGGCTCAGTCCATCGGCCATCCTGCTGCTGTTTAAAATGAAAGAAACGAGAGAGTTTCTGTGCAGAGGCCTTGCTGGGCGGCAGGTGCCGCCCTTGATTGAGGCCCGGATTCCTCACACTTGCGTCTGCTCCAGAAGCAAGGCTGCAACCATTTGCAGAGAAGAGAGAAAGAAAAGGCCGCCTGAGCAGCCACCGGTTCACTTGGCCCCGAGTGGACCAGATCTCACTGTTGACTGTGCTACTTATGACCAGCACTGAATGCAACAGCACCGCTCGCCCAAACCAACCAGGAGAAGTGGTGGGGGGGAGGGCACTGTCCACCTGCAGCCTTTCACACACCCGGCGCCCGGGTCCCCGGGGTGCTCAGAGAAACCCTGCAGGATGCAGGAAGGGCCTGGCACTGGGGTGATTTCCCCCAAGGGGGCGTGTGCATGAATACACGCGTGTGCTGGCTTTCAGTCACCCAACCTGTGTTCACTTGCCTCTGTTCACCCTGCCTCATATCCCAGAGAGCATGTGCAGCTGGGTGCCCTGTACCTCTGGTTCCAGGCAGGCTGCAGTGCACACGCGCGTGCGTGCGTGCACACACACACACACACACATGCACGCACCTGTGTGGTACCTGAGCTTGCAGCCATGGCCTTGGGCAGGGGTTCTGTAGGGAAACTGGGAAAGGGGAACCAAGAAATCTATTTGTGGAAGCTCATACTGGTACTGCAGAAGCCCTTGGGGCTGTTTACAAGGCCTCCTTATTTTTAAATACATCTTTATTATCTTTAAGTAGTTGTACAGAAGGGTTACCATCTCAACAAGTCAATTTGTAAGTACAGTGTATCCTGGTCCTCATCGCCCCTTTAGTCATTTGAACCCCACCCCCCAGCCCAACCTCTCCCCTCAGTTTTCCTAGTTTCACATTGAATAATTATTGCATTTCCTCCCCCCCCCATCCACCCTTCAAGCGCCGGCCTCCTGGCATTCATTTTGTTAGGTTATGAGTTCATTTTTCTAAGGAATGACCCCATTTGAATTCTCCCCTGCAAACCCCATCCTCGGGGTGCTGTGTTTGTGTACACGTGCACAACAGTGGCTGTGCGGGCTTTGAACAGGAGCTTCGCGTGAGCCACGAGAGGAGCTGCGGTCAGGACCCGGCTGCTCATGGTCACAAGAGTCAACGTGACAGGAAAGATGCATGGCGTGAGTGCAGCATTAGACCAAGGAAGCACAGTCAAGAACGCAGCGTGGCTTATCCACCCTCCCTTTCCACAGGACCCCTTCCACCTGTGCAACCTCGCTGGAGGAGGACACCCAGGAGGGAGGTGTGCCACCCCCTCCCCCTTGTGAGTCAGATCTGCAGAGAATACGTGGTTGGTCAAAGCCACGGGGAAGATGTGCGGGAAAGACTTCCACTTCATCGGCTTGGATTCAGAGAACCAGCACTGGTTCACTTACAAACACATGGCTGGGAAAGTAACACGAATGGACTCGTGAGCTACACGGTTCATTTCTGAGACTTCAGCATAGTCTTCAAGTTGGAGCACGAAGTCAGCTTTTCCTGGGGTGCTCCGAATGTCCTCAGGACCAGAGGGACAGGTCAACCACATGACTAGCAGTGCTGCTGCTCCTAGCTCTGATCTTCAGGGTCTCCGGGAGAAGGGTTGGTGAGTATGTTGTTTGCAAATAATAAGGCGGCCTAATAATAATAATAATAATTTTCTTCCTATTCCATTTTTAATCAGGCCCTTAAATTACAGGTGCCTGTGAGCTGCATACTTGGACTGATCTCCTGGCAGGTAAGTGTAGCAACCTTTGCTCCTCCTGGGTCACACACCTAGCCAGCCACCCCAGCCCTACCCTCCCTCCCTCCCTCCCGTGCCTGGTGAAACAGCGAGGCAGAGACTGGAGCTTGAAGAGCAGCTCAAGGAGTTTTGTCAGACACAGATGTCTGCAGCTTCCAATTCCTTTCTCTTCACTTTCTGACCCTTCTAGGTTCTTTCCCGCACAGCTCCCACCCCTCAGGATCTTGAGTTTGAGCTAACAAGGGTTTTTAACCTCAGACTCTCTCCTTGTCAAATGTTGGACAGGTATGAGTGCTGGTGTGCAGGACAACAGATTGTGAGTCTGTTCCTCTAGGACCCCCGTGCACCTACTGTAAGAAAGCCTGGCGTGGGATCTGTCCTATAACACCAGTGTCACAACCACCCCACACTCTGCCCAGCAAATGGAAGAGGAACTCATGGAGCCAAGACCAAAACAAGCCAAGGGACTACATGGACTCCCCCTTACACTCCCTTGGGTTTTTGTTTTGTTTTGCCTTGTTTTGCTTCCTTCTTTCCTCCATGGCTTTCTTGTTTTTCTAGTTCATTATTTACAACAGAATCACTCTACCTGTCTTCCCCACTTTAACTCAACACCAAAGGCAACAAGGAAGAAAATCTCATGTCAAATGGGCTCCCTGGTCCCCTCAGCTTTTCCCTATGGAGGAATCCATGTGGAAAAGACTGGCCAGAAGGACAGAAAGCTGGAGAGGAGGCACACCATTCGCAGTGAAGCACTATCACGTAATCTGATGTCGAGGTCAAACCGTTCTGATTCTCTTTAAATGTACTTGTATGTTGGTTTTAATAATTAAATTAGGCAGATGGTACAGGAAAAGGACTTGAAGCCATTCACATTGTACAGAGGAAAGCCATGACCCCCCCCCAAAAAGGAATTAGTGACTTATGGGAGGTGAACAGTATCATGGATGTTTCTGCTTTCCTGTCCTCAGGCGACATACCCCAGCCTCAAGGTAAAATACAGACTGCGATATTTAGTCACTGAACTGTTTCAAAGATGGACTAAACCTATGTAAGAACGTAGCCCCTGAGCCTAGCTTCCGGGACACGGCAGCTTTCTTCTTCCTTAGCAAGGGGAATTTCCCCCGTTTGACTCATGAGGGTTTTGTGTGTCTCATGAGGTCAGGGTCTTACTCCATCCTGGAATGGGATAGTTAACTCCTGCATGCCCCCGGTCGGTCATTTGAGGTGCAGGCTTGGGTACCACCTCCTTCTGGGAATAGCTTTGCCATACGCCATCCTATCAGCAGACAAGCGAGGCCTCCTCATCTTTGATGCCAACCCAGAATCTTTCAGTTACCCTGGGAGTCAATGTGACTCCTACCTTATTTTTAAGACAAAATTAACTTTTATTACCAACCTGGCTGAAATCAGGTGAGGAAAAAAAATATCAATCTGGAATGGCAGAGCTAAATAAACAATATTTACTGAAAACAAAAGTGTTCATCTTTCTTGATAAGCAAAATTTATTATAATCCTGTTGTAACAAAAATGCTGAATAGCCCTGGGGCAGGGGAAGCAAAAAGAAAACTGCCTTTGCAACATGTCTTTTCTGTCTAAATTAAGCAATATTCACATTTAAGAGACTGAAGGTAAAACCACAACAAAAACACAACAATCTTTTTATTTATGTAAATCGGATCAACACTGGACAATAAACCAATTTCTACCCAATACCATAACAGCTTGTCTATAAAGAACAGAAAAGTTCAGATAGAAGTCTACCTAGGGTCAAGCGGTAATTTTTTTTTAAAACCACCCATTCACAGAGGTATAGATTCACAGATAAATAATCCCAAACTACTTGCTGGCCATATTTACACATTCCCATTAAATTAAGCATAAATAAATATGTACACGCTGAAGCCTCCGGTACCCTCTACAGCTTTGTGCTGAAGAGTCAATAGATGGATACTTCTTGATTGTATGACAAAAACAAGGTTAGTAATTTAGAGACCAGCTCAAAAGAGTGGTCGGGCTTGGCATGTAAAGGATAGTGTTCATTCCAGTTTTTGAAAGAAACCAAAAAAAAATGAATTCCAATCGTTCTCTTTTCTTCTGCCCATAATTTAATACCCATCAAGCAAGGAGGGCCACACCATTGGGGGTTGGAGGAGACATCAGGTGGTCTAAGGGTGCTAATTCCTTCCCACAATTACACAGTACAAGACATCAGTGGTGATGACAAATGTGCTCCTCGACACTGGTAACCAGGACTCCTGCACAGAGGAACTTGGTGTGTGCAGTAAGTCCCGGAGACTGAGGTTCTATCCATTCATTCCTATCCAACTCCTGGAGAGAAAGTGATCTCACGGGGCCCAAGGACACATACCTCAGGTCTTTGAAAATATGTGTATGGGGGTGGAGGGGAAATGGAGGTGGAGGAGTTTGAAGGCCAGAAAGGAGAGAAAATAGGAGATCATTCATGACCAGCCTTGGGGGTGAGGGGGGTGCAGAAGGGTTTGGGAACCTGCAAAGCCCCCCACCCCCAGCAGGCGTGGGGGACACCCCTGCCTGGGGGGGCAGGGCACGGGACAGCCCAGCCACACCTCACCTGCTTGGTCTGAAAACAAAGCTCAAAGGGCCTTCCACGTTTCCCTCCACTTAAAAGGCAAACTCTTGAGTTAATCCTACTGTTTATTGATTTATAAGCCCAAGGAAACCAAATCTTTTAATAACTCAATTATCAGATCAGCGTAGCAATCCTGGCTAAGGAAAGCAAAGGGTCCTACATGAAAGGAAAAGAGGTGAAGGGGGAGGTGGCTCCCCAGGGGGGAACACAGGGTGCCCCAGGGCACCCGGTCCAGCCCTAAGAGTCCCTGGAAAATGTATGGGGACAATGCAACTGCAGAAGCTGTGGTCATGGGGCCAAACCTGTCCATCGTCTGTCCCTCTCTCTCTCTCTCTCTCTCTCTCTCTCTCTCTCTCTCTCTCTCTCTCTCTCTCTCTCTTTCTCTCTTTCTGTTCCTCTCTGCTGGGTAGCTACTGGTGGCCAAAGGCCTGTGCTGTGGAGGGACCCCTCCCACCTGCAGCCCGGGGGGGCTCTGCCCTTTTACCTAGAGGAGAGCTGGGTGTTCTCAGCCGCCTAAGCCCTTGGGGGTTGAGGCCCCGTGAGAAGGGCCGAGCGCTGAGGGCGAGCCTGCAGCCGCTGCCTGGGGAGAGCCGGGGCGCAAGCCCAGTCCACCGCCTCCTCCTCCTCGCAGGTCACACGCGTTGGGCGCGCTGCCCTGCAAGGAAAGGAGACGTTGGGTTCAGTGCCGTTCCCCGGCCTCCAGCAAGCAGAACACATACCAAGCCTCAGAGGTGGGGAGGGGAGGGCTGAGTGAGGGCCACACTTTCCAGAACGTGGAGGGGGGGGCTTGGTGGTGTGGGCCCCAGAAGAGGAACGGAGCTGGGGACCCCAAAACCACCTTCCTGCCACCCAAATGTTCCAGGAAAGCTCTCCTCACTTTACTAACACCTCGCCCAGCAGAACATCTCAACGCCTGTCCAGGCTGACCCTCGCCCTGACCCTAGCCCAGGGCCTGCCTGCACCACTTTACAGAGACGCTAGCATCTGCACTGGATGGAAGAGTCCTATCCCACCAAGTCCAGGTTTTTATTTCGACAGAAGGCTCAGATTGGGGCCTGAGAAAGAAGCTGGGCTCCACAGACGTGAGCAATATTAAGTGCATAGAAGGAATCCCCTGGAAAGATTCCCAGGGTAGCTGAGCAGGACGACTCAAAGCCCAAATGCATGCCCGTTTGTTTTGCATTAGCTAACCATTTTAGACCATCACAGGGTGTGGGGGGGTCTCATTCATAAAATATCTTGCAGGCAGGCAACGGCTGCACAGACACCTGACCATGCCACCCCTCCTGCATTCCCGTCAGCAAAATAATAACAATAATAATAATAGTGCTTTTCCCATTAAAACCGTAGACTTCCCCACACACACACAAGAGCCCAGGGTCAGAGAATCTAAGCTACCACAGTCCTGCACTCCTACAGCCCTTCCTTTTGCTTCCTCTGAAAGTTGCTTTTTCCTCCCCACCCCTTCCCCGGAGGGGCTTGGTTAACCAAGTTGATTCAAAGCTGCTAGCCCCCGTCTGGCCAATTTCTCAATGATTCCCTTTGAGCTTCTTTAAAGAGAGCCTGCAGAATCCTGGCACACTGGCTTTGATTAAAATAAAGTAAAATAAAAACCATAAACCAGATTGTGTGTGTGTGTGTGTGTGTATGTGTGTGTGTCAGTACCTTATAGATTGTGTAGGAAGCTGGAGTCTTCTTTGAACAAGCTCATAAACCATGCGGGCAACGCTTTGGGAAACAGAAGAGAATGAAACGGTACATACCCCTGGAAGGAATTACATACTAAGCAATGTATTCGTGGTGGTGGGATTTGTGTGTGTGTGTGTGTGTGTGTGTTTACTCTACTTCTTAAAATTGGTAGATGACACAAATGTTAGGACAAAGGCGAAACTCGCTGCAGGTGCCGGGAACGCATCACCTTTGTGAGAGGAATTTAGGAGGGATCTGAACCAAGTTATTTGCCTTGAATTTCCTCTGCCGTTCTGCAGGCGGGAACCATAAACAAGTAGAGGATGAGCTCCTACACGCCCTCCCCTACTCCACCCGTTTCAGGCCCTCCCTAATTAAGCACCCACGGCCCAGGAATTGCAAGGTGGGTGACCTGGGACCCTCTGGGCCTGGAGAGGGAGGGAGGGGCTGCTGGGGGAGGGGGCTAAAGCCACCCAAAGGGGCTGATCACACTCCTTTGCACCCCCACGGGCTCCCCACCACCGTGTGAGGGAAAGGAAGGCCGCGTGGAAAAAAAGGCTGGCTGGGGAGAAGGATGGGGGGGGAGAATGGAGAGGGGAGCTTCAAGGATTGCCTTTGAAAAACCAAACCAAACCAAACCCAAAAACCTAAGAATTAAAAAGTTCGTGCATCTCAGTGAACCCGCTCTCAAAGGTCTTGCCACCAACGCGTCTCCGCTGTTCTTCCAATAAGTTAGTGTCGTTTCACGTTTAGTCTTAGGTTTATTTTCCAAAAAGGGTAAGGGGGACACCATAGTGTCTTTTATTATCGGTATGACTAGGCTGGAAAAAACAGATTTGTAGAAGGTCCGGAGGGCAGTCCTCAAGGGCATCTTGACATTGGCATTGAGAAGCGACATCGACGCCGTGGTCAAGCCTCGGTCTGTAAGTTATTTAGCTTTCTCGTCTCTTTAAACTTGGTTTTGTGTTTTATTTCCTCCATGATTGTATGTGTCGTCTACCTACTGAAATTCTTCCAAAGCCAATCCAATATTGTTTTAAAGCTAAAATTAACTTTTGTTCTGTTCTCCTTTTGTATTTAAAACATTTTTCCTTCTTTTTTTTAAATTATTATTTGTTTTTTCATTTCCTGTGTTTTTCCTCCTTGTCGCCAGTTTTACTACCTGGGCCTTCCCCAGACGTGTGCCTGTTAGTGGAGGTGGTGTTCAAGAACATCTTGTCCAAGCCTTTGAGGGCTTCGGTGAGATAGTTCTGCAGGGCTGTCAGGGCTGCGCAAATGGCTGGGGCGCCGAAGCCGTGCGTGATGAGGCTGAAGTGCGTGAGACAGCTCTGGATCCCGGGTTCCAGGATGGGGCTGGGCCGGCTGTTCCCGATTGGGGTGCGGTCCTGCGCCAGCAGGTCGGTGAACTCTTTGCAAAGCTGCCTGCAAGGGGGTAGGAGGGGGGGGATGGAGAAGAGACTTCACCACGGGGGCCCTGGGGTCACTGCAGAGCTCGGCTAATGCGCGCCCTTCCGCTCTGTTTCCTTCTTTCCTTCCCCCAGCTCCTCCGAGGTCCCCACCCCCACCCCGACCCCAGCAGCTGGGGAGGGAGCGAGGTTCCATCCCCCATCAGCCCCCAGCCTGCCTCTCTGCGCCTCTGCGTGGCAGACACCCTATGTGTTTGTGCTGTGAATCATCCCTTTTTTTATCTCTTACCTGGCATTCTTTCCCCAAAAATAAATAAATAATAAACAAAGAAATCCTCCTTTCTCCTGCTTCTCCAACCTGCCTCTTAGAAATCACACACACAGACACACACACACACACACACACACACACACACACACAGAGCCCCGGAAGATTCAGGCCCCACAGCCACAAGACTGTCCCTCTCCTACAAACAGATTGCTAGAGCCTTGGCGCATGGCCCCGGGGCAAGAAGCTGTTTATTCGGAGACAGAATGCTGATTCTGTTCAGAAAGCAGAAACCTGTGTACCTGCAGTGTTTGGGGACTGAGGTATTTTCTACCTTCTTTTCAAAAAGAAAAATATCTTTCTCTCTCTCTTTCTCTCTCTCAATTTTTACAAGTGTGAGCTACTCCAAAAAAAAAATCACTGCATAACAGGATTGTTGCCAATATAGCAGATTTCCATAAACTTGAAATCAGATGTAAAGGCAGACTGTGAAGACACTAGGGAGGAAAGATTTCGTTGTTGTTGGTGGTGGTTTTTCAATTCCTCTAGGCACCTACAATTTCAGACATTTCCCAGCCTAAGGAGTCCTGTGCCCTAACTACGGATTGAGCTTCTTGAAGAAATGTCTAGTATCGAGGTGGGCAGGAGGGATGTAGGCCTGAAGGTAAAATGCCCAGCTCTGCCCGGCCAGCCACACACCGGCCAGCAGAACTTCTCCCGGTCACCTGACCCCACCCAGCTTCTGGTCCCTGGGGTCTTAAGAGAAGCAAAACTGTTAGGATCTTTGTCCTGGTCCCGAGGACATAGCCTGGGAGCTGACTGACAGTGCCCAGCCTGGTGATCAGGACCAGGTTTTGGTGTTGAAGGATCCTGGGACCTCCTTCCCCAGAGTTCTGCCACTTTAGGAACAGGCCAGAGGTCAACACCTACACCCTCCATCCCCTCAGCTGAAGGATGGCCTTGTAGATAGCAGATACAGCACACTGACAGGCACTGTATTCAAACCCTGCCTTTTCATTCCCAGCAGGCCCAGATGTCTTCCCATCTAGGGAGGAAACAAGGAACTGTTTCCAGCTACCAAAGGTAAAGTGTGTGTGAGTATGTGTGTGTGTGTGTGAGAGAGAGAGAGAGAGAGAAAGAGAGAGAGAGAGAGAGAGAGAGAGAGAGAGAGAGAGAGCTGCACTATCCTTGTTTTTTGGTTGTTTTGTTTTCTCAATGTTAATGCTCTACCACTGGAGGCACAGCTCTACTTTTTGGTGGTTAATTGGAGGGAAAGTCTCATGGACTTTCCCTGCCCAGGCTGGCTTTGAACCATGATCCCCAGATCTCAGACTCCTGAGCAGCTAGGATGACAGAATTAGTAGAGGGGCAAAACAATACAAACAACAACAACAAACTCTCCCACTTAATATCCTCCTAACCTTTCCAGTCAAAGGCTTTGGGGGAGAAGTCCAGGTATACATTTCTTGGGAAAGTTCCCTAGGTAATTCTGATTTTCACTCCAGGTTACAAAGTACTGGCAAAAATAATAATAATTTAAAAGGCCACAAAGCCCCCAAAGGGCAGACGCATTGCCCTGCAGGAAGCACAGAGGCTTTGTGAGAACCTGTTATCTGGCGCACATCCTGCTTCTGTGCGTCTATTTTTCCCACAAGGCACAACAGGTTCCACTGGCAGCAGAGAGGGAGAAGAGCAGCAGACACCCCCCCCCCCACAAAGATCTATCCCAGGCTAGCTGTTACATTAGGAGGAGAAGCTGTACGTGCCAGGGTTTGATCACTGCGGGGAGATGGTTAAAGTCTTTCCGTAAGTTTGTACTCATTACCCAAGTGCCAAAAAAAAAAAAAAAAAGAGGAGAGAACAAATGTTTAAGAGTTAAACATTTTAAATCTTCAAAGCCTCACCCAGGGTCTGTAAGCAATTAAAGTTCTGGGACATTAATATTTTTTGACCCTGTGGAAAGGGGCAATCAAATTCCAATCACGTCTCAAAAACATCTGGACAAATTTGAGCAAATGATTTTTCAGCCTTCCATATATTTCTTTAAATTACGCTGTCAACGGAACAAACCGCGCGTCCTGGAGCACTAAATAAATGAGAGCTGCTGGTTAGGCCAGCCCAGCCGGCCTTGGAGGGAGGGAGAGGGAGGGAGGGAGGGGGAAGGGAGGAAGAGAGAGAGAAAGAGAGAAAGAGAGAAAGAGAGAGAGAGAGAGAGAGAGAGAGAGATCATGGGGAGTGCAGGCAGGCAGGCGCATGCTCTGAGCACCGCCCACTTCAGGCCTGAGCCTGCTATAAAACACCCAACAATATGACATGGAACCCAAAGACAGGAGTAAATCAAATAAATAGAAAACCCACTGTAAAAGTTCAAATGAGCTCGAGACCTAAATTTAGCCAGAGATTTACTATTTTTCCCTCTGGAGTTGTAGTAAATTTTACAAGTCCACGGAAGATGACAAACACCACCGTCACAATTGGAGTAATCAGAGCTGTGGGTAGAGATGGGCCCTCGTGGGTGACATACAGACACCCTGGGCGGCACGCACAGCTCTGACGGGGAGTAGATGGGAAATCAAGGCAAAAACAGGCATCAGGGGTCCTGGGATGAGCTGGGAGGGAAAGGAGCCATTGGGGGAAGGTCTGCCTGGTATGCCTAGTGTTATGGAAGAGAATGGGGACCGCCTGCATTTGGATTAATAAATGCCAGACTTGGAGACTCACCCCCAGCCCCTCAACCCTCCCGACCCCTAGGGAAGAGGAGGTGGCACCCCAGCCTGGAAGCCCTTGGCACTTTCTTGTCCCAGAAGAGAACATCAACCTTGCTTCCCAAGCGGGTGGACCAGCAGGGTAGGAGCTGGAAAGGAAGGCTCTAGAACACTCACTTGGTGGCCAACAGCATGTTCTTTCTAGAGTGCAGGTCGCTGGGGTCTGTGTGCTGCCGGTTCAAATACTCAGAGACGGCTTTGGCAGGAAACTCTGTTTCACAGATATACCCAAAATCCCGAGCTAAGTGAACAGCTTCGCCTGCAAAGACAGTGGGAGAGAATCGTTGCCCTGTCCCCAAACATCCAAGGGCTGGAGTCACACACTTGTGCGCTCTGTTCAGATTTCCACAGGAGGCCAGGTGTTGGTGCAAGAGAAATGTAGGACAGAGGCCCAACAGTCACAAGGGGTCAAAGCTAATCTTCGTTCCCAGCCTCCCCCTGAGCCACGTCCTAGCTAGGCATCTCTTTGAATGGCCAGGACATTTTCATGTGTTGTCTAAATGGGGAGTTGGGCTGATCAATTCAAGAGCTACCTTTTCACTCAATCTAGACATTTGGCTAGATAGGCCAGCCAGATTCCTCCCCCACCCCTCCCATTTCTTTATAAAGATTCAGTTACACCTGTATTAAATAAAATTTCAACATCACCACCACCTTCCTGTAGTAGTATTAGGAAAAATGGCCCTTATTAATAACTAATACGTACAAGCATGATCCACACGGGTGAATGTCCACAGATATTGAGGAATATATGTAAAAAGTCTATGGAAAGATTGTTCTTTTCTGTTGAGCAGTGCAACAGTGATTCTCCTTGCCACCTTTCCACCAGGTAGTGTTCAGGTTTCTCTCCTTGGTGCATTTCTGTCACCAATGATCCTTTCAAGATTTTCCACTGCACAAAGATGCAGCTACAGAAAACCCGGGCATCTAAGGTATTTCAGAGCTTATGAGGAAGCCCCTTTTGAATAAAGATTATTAGCCTTTAAAGCACAGCCTTAGGGGGTTTGGGGAAGGATCACAAACATGAAAAGGAAGCATGTTGAATTATCCCATAGCTACATTACTTTTAAGGAGCGTGACTTACTTTTAATCATCATTATCATAATAACAAAGACTCCAGGCATGATGCTTACAAGGATCTATAAAACCCCAAACTGCCAACTGAAAGATTGGAATTTCAGTGGGATTTCCAGTTGCTTCCCTTCTCCAACCCAAATCCTGCTCTCTGGGCTAAGATTACCTTTGACTATTTTTCAAAATGAGGATTGTGATATGAGCACAATCCTAAAGGACAAGATGTGAATACCACCCCCTCCACACAACCTACCCTCCCCCTTCCAAGGGTTCAAAGTCAGCTGCTGATAAAGGGGATAAAGGGTAGTTGAAAATGTTGGAGGGCAAGTATAGGGCAAACAAATGTGCCTAAAAGATGGCAAAACGTAAGGCTGGTAAAGACGATGCCCCGGTGGTTGCTGTTTCAAGGTTTTAAGATGCCCTCCTCCAAAAGCCAACTCCTCCGTGAAAAAAAATGGCAGAAAGAGCCAAGACCAACAAGCCAGAGTCTAGAGAAAACTCTGTGCCTTCCTGGGTGAGTGCCATCTGGCTGGGTTTCCCGCCTGCTTCCACTCCCGGCAAACTGAACTCTAGATATGCTTGTTCTAGATTATGCAGATGAGCTTCTTTATTACATACCAGAAGATCACCCACAAATCCAATCTGATGAGCAAATTCCAGGCTGCTTATTACAATAACGGCTAGGCGCTAGTGTCTCACACCTGTCACCTTAGCTGCTCAGGAGGCTGAGATGTGAGACTCAAAACCAGCCCGGCAGAAAGGCAGTGAGATTCTTATCTCCAATTAAGAAGCCGGAAGTGGAGGTGTGGCTCAAATGGTAGAGTGCCAGCCTTGAGCAGAAAAAGCCAACCCAGAGCTCGAGGTCCTGAATTCAAGACCCAATACCGGCCCAAACAAAGCAACTACTACTACTACGGCTATTTCCTTCACAACTCATGACATTTCGACTGAAGACCTAACTTGACACTTTCCCATCCATATTTTCCCATCACCCCTTTGCCAGTTTTCCCCCAGGCAGCCCCGGCCTTCCCTGAGGCATCTTTCCCAACTGCCAGGCAGGCTGCAGCAGACAGGGCCCACAGCTTTCAGAACCAGCAGACTGGCTCCTGCCTGCAGTGTGTTTTCTAGCAGTGAAAACAGGTATGGATTTCTGCTTGAGGAATTTCTATTGCAAGAATTCCTAAGAAGGGGTTTGCAAGGCTGTAGAGAGCTGAGGTGAACCCCCCCCCCCCAGCTGGCACTGATCACGCTTGAGGACACAGGAAAGC
Organism: Dipodomys ordii; assembly: GCF_000151885.1. NCBI lineage: Eukaryota > Metazoa > Chordata > Mammalia > Rodentia > Heteromyidae > Dipodomys > Dipodomys ordii. The sequence goes on from NW_012267260.1 coordinate 4,018,754, forward strand.
CTGACAGAGTCCCTTGGCCATTCTAAAACTGCTGGCTCCTGCTAAGTCAAAGGACCTTTGAACTTCTCCCCAGAAGCCGCTTGACATCCAACTCATAGAGGCCAGACCATTGCAATGATTTCCCCTTAATCATGAACGGTGTAAAATGTCAGCCTCCAGCCGACAGGGAGGCTAGCCCCTGGAGCCGCTGTCCAGGCGGCCTCGCGTTCTTGCTTACCTTCCACCAAAGAGGTGAGCAACGTGACGTTTGCAGCTTTGCGTCTGCCTGCAGGTAAGTTCAAACCGATCTTTTCTAGCCTCTCGCGCAAAGATCTCCCCCCATTTTTCGATTTGGCTCTGAAATGGCAAGAATTAACATTCTGATTAACCTCAGTGTACTCCTGAAATGAAGTTTAGACTTAGCGATCCCAAGCCCAGCCTAGCCTGAAGACGTTTGAACTGGAGGTTGGCACTCCCCGCCACCCACCCCGTTTTCCCCCTTTCGGATATTGGCCGATAGTTTGCTGAGGTTTGCTCAATTTCTGCAATACAGAGCATAAAAAATTCTTTAAAAAAAATCTTGGGGGGGGGCAGGGAATGGATCCCAGATGAGAATCATTAGGAGGAAGATTGTCCGCACAGACACAAACATCCAGAGCCCTTAAACAAAACAAAGGAGGAACGGGGACCTCCGTGCTGAGGAAACAGAAAGACACACCCAGGTGGAAGTCCAGAGTATGAGGTTTAGGAGGGGAGAGAAGACTGGACTGGGGGTTCACCACCAGCCTCCCAACAGCAGGTTAACGCTTGAGTGGGGTCGCAGGGGGACCTTAAAGTACTGAGGTTCTCTAACTCTTTGAACAAGTTGCCTGCACCCAGGCTCCAAGGTGGAGCTGGAGACCTCCCGGCTCCAGTGCTCAGAGGACTCACTCCAATACCCACCCGGAAGGAGAAGGAGAGGGTTCCAACTAAGAAAGTTTCTGGGCCACACCCCAGCTGAAGTCTGGGCAGACATAGGCGGGAAAAGCCACCCCTGCATTCATTCATTCATTCATTCTCTCTCTCCCTCTCCCTCTGAGCTATTCGCCTGGGCTCTGAACGTGGGTTCATTCACCAACTCTTGTTCTAACGTCTCTTCATCAGCCACAGTGTCCCAAAGAATTTAACAGGGACTTGACCTGGGAGGTCACAGGCCACCTCTCCCCTGGGACCTGGGGACCCCTGGGACCCGAGTGCCGACAGTGAACGCTGTGAAGTGCCCTGTGGCTGGCTGGCTGTCCGCGGTGGGGGTGATCCCGAAGGGACTCGGTCGTGCTTAATGGAGGGCCACCGCGCACGACGCAGCGGTGGTGAGATCCAGGCCAGCGTCTCCAGCGGCATTTTCAAGCACGCCATAGAGGAGAACCGAGTCGGATTACACGAGTGTGAGGAGGACGGTTCCGGGATGCTCTGGGGGTGCAGAGCAGCACCCCGAGGTGCTTAGGAGCAGGGGGTAGGTAAGGCCGAGCCCGCGGGGGCGAGCGAGGCTGCGCGCGGTGCGCCCCGGGCGCGCGGAGGGGCTCGGCCAGCACGTGGCCCGCAGCGGCGCGCGGAGCCGGGCTGCGCTGGGTCTCCGGTTGCTAGGCAACCGCGTGGGGCTCCCCCCTCCGTGTCCAGCGAGCCTGCGAGCCCTACTCAGCGCGGCCGTCGGAAGTGGTTTGGGGGCTCCCGTACCTCCGGAGGACGCCGCCCAGGAGAGAAGCGTTGAGGCACTCGGGGGGCGAGAGCCGGCGCTGGACCTCCCCGACCGTCACCTTGTACTTGGAGGTGGAGCTGAGCAGGGACAGGCGGCCGGGCACCGAGCAGAACACCTCGCCCGTGTTGACCGACATGCCGCCCAGAAAGCCATCTTTATTCATCATCAGCGAGGTCACGGACTTGGGAGGAACCGGAACTAGAGAGAGGGAGACAGACAGACAGACAGACAGACAGACAGACAGACAAACACATTCGATCAAGGTTTCCATCCTGGCGACCTGGCCGGCAGGACGCGCGCGTGGGGACCCCGGCGGGGAGGCCCCGGGGCCGTGGAGCCTCTGCCGGGGGTGGGGGTGGGGGTCGGCTGCCCACCCCCTGGATGCGCGGCCTGGCCCGCCCCCTAGGCCACTGACGGGACCCTAGAAGCCAGCCCCCCCCCGTGCGTCCTCTGGAGAGGGGACAGCCCGCATGCCCGGGGAGTCACCAGGGGCTGGCTGAGGACGAGGGTCCCCCCAGGGCCCTGACCACTGTCCCCCTCCCCCCCTCTCTCTCTCTGTCTGGATTCAGATCTAGGACGGTCCCCAGGACCCCTGTACCCAAGACTGGGCAGGCCACCTGCGCAGAGGAGGTGGGGTGAGCACCACACACAGCTTTCCAGTGGGGTCCCTTCCTCCTCCCCTAACCCCCATCTGCAGGCTGGGGGCGACGCCCACCCGGGGGAAAGGTCACCCGGCCAGCGACAGGGTCCCCGGGCCGGCCGGGTGGTGATTTACACCGCTGCCCCTCATCCTCCGCCCTCCCCTCGGCCCGCAGGAGCCACGGCCTGGCCTCGCCCCCCGTCTCTCGTTTCGGCACAGAACTGATAACGAACGCGGCGCAGGTATGCTTCCTGCAGAAGTTAATCGGAGCTGACAGCCGGTGGCCACGGCTGCCCTGCGCGCCGGCCTGGCCAGGCCCCGCCCGGGCTCGGGTCTAATTGTGTTTCCGTGTCATCTGCACGTCAGGAGAGAGGTGGGAACGGGGAGCAGTCAGCCCCCCCAAACCCTGAAGTCTGGCCCCGTGGAATCGGACACCGCCCCAGCCCATTTTTCTCGCTCCAAAGCAGAGAAGATACACGTGCAGGTGACTTCTGATTTGCCTACATTGAGATGCCAGCCATCTGCTGTGTGTGTGTATACACGTTTGAGTGGGGGGGGGGGTTCCCTATTCCTATCTTGCTGATAAAGACTCTGTCCCCCCTTATATTCCTGACAGGAGAAAAGATGTACTCTCCTAGCTCTTCCTAGCATCTGGAGTCTAGAATTCTAGATGTGAGATAAGACGTACCACCTCCCTAGGTGGAGGGGATGAACCCCAGGATGCTCCTCACGCACCTTCTCCCACACATAGATCACAGCAGCCGGACGTCTATGATTGGCTGGAGACGTGTAAAAGCCAGACGGAGCCCCAAATCTTTTATTTACTAGGACTTTTCATTTTGCTTTTCGTAAACACTTTATATAAAGTGAACATAAAGCTTCGCCAGCCACAGGGAATGAAGACACACGGAAGCAGTTCCTTCTGAGACTGCTGCTTGGTAAATGTATTGGGTTTCTCCAAAATTGAGGCGTGGTCTCAGGAGATCCCCTGTGCTATGGCAGAGGGAAGGACTGGGGGGAGGGGTCCCCTTTCTTCTTGGGTCCTCATCTTCTTAGCAGGGAAGTTGCTTGCTTACCATGCCAGAAGTCGGTATAGCAACCAGACTTATGCAGCAAGTCAGTAGAGTACCCCGATTTCTATAACATCTGGAGTTTAAAGTCACTAAGTGAGTGGGTGATAGAGCTAGAGGAAACAAGCCCTCCATCATTTTGCTGTGGCCACAGCACGCGCATCTAATCTAATCTACCTGATTTCCCGACACTTCAGACTCCCATTCGAGGCACTCCATCCAAATGGTTCCAGAAGTTACCATTTAGTAAGCTACTCCCCCCGTAAATAGTGATGACTCTTTGCAGTTTTAATATGATGTATACTGTAGAAACAAATTCTATGAAACCCTCATTTTTTGCTACTCGGTAACACTTTCACAATACTACGTTAACAAAGAGCCCTACTCACTAAGTGGAAAACGCCACGTCCGGCCTCAGCTTTCTGCCCCTTTACACTGGAATTTTACCAGCTTGGGGTGGGGGGAGTTGGGACTTTGGGAAACACTTTATAACCTGCCCACACACGGTCCAGTCGTTAATTGCCTGATTTGCCTGACAAGGGCTGTTTTCTCTGAGGATGTGTGTCTCTCTCCCCCCGGGGTGTTTCTTCTGCACACCTTCATTATCACCTCAATGCCCTCCTCCTAGTGCCAGCCCCTCCCCAACCTCGGAGCGGTTCCCCTCCCCCAACCATCTTGAATGCAAGCGCTGGGGTGTCAGATTAGACCTGCCTCTTCGGATGGAAGTGTCACAATCTGGTTCCTCTAACCAACCCTCTGTCCACCCCGGGGCCTAGCGCTGGTCCCTTCCACTGTGTCCTGCAGATTCCTCACCCCAGTCTCCCTTTTGGCCCAAAGCTTCTACGTGTGCCCTTCCACCCCACACCTGCCTTACTCAGCTGATTAACCTCCTGTTTTATTCTCTTTGTCTTCCCCTTCTGCTTTCCTCCAGCTTATCAATAAATGCACCCAGCACCAGGGCCCGGTTGATTTGTTAGTAATTACGAGCACACACCGCTCCAGCTCAGGCAATGCAGAGATGACTAAGATAGGTTTAAAGCAACAGCAGGAAATAGCGAGGAGACAGAGCGAGGCAGAACTCAGCATGAACCTATTGGTTCTTTACATGTTTACAATTTTCTGCGCATGCATTAGAAGTAGTCTTTCCCCCCTTCCGTTCTCCCTTGGGTGGCAAATGCAACCTCTGGGTGCCGCCTCCCCAAACCTTTCTCATCCCTTTCCTTGAATGAAACGGTGAGGATGGAAATGGCTTAACGACGGATCGCTGGCTTGTGAGGGTGACTTGGAGCTGGCAGGAAGGAAGGGAAAACACTTACCAGAAAAATCTCCTTTTCTTATCATTTGTTGACTAAACAGAGCTAACGTGTTAATAGTCTAGCTGTTCATCTCTAATTTAGCGCAAACTTCCGTGTGAACGCGTAGCTTTGAGAACTGTGTGTCTGATGAGCTCCTGTGGGTGGGAAGATGGGGGCGGGGAGAGAAATCTTCCCCCATAGACTCCAGGGTTCAGGTGCTCTAAGAAGCGAGCAGCAAGGTAATACCCCTGACCACTCTTCAGCCCTGCCTCCTATAGGATCTGGGTCTGCGAGGTGGGGCACGGCATTAGCTTTCATCTGTCCTCACCTGAGGAGACCTTGAGAAAGTCACTCACATCTGCTCGGCCTCCACATGCTCAGAGCTCGTGTCTGGGTTAAAACGCTCTGAACTGCAACTGTTCCCTGGGTGGCTGCAGTCTATCTCAGGCTCTGTGGCTGAGAGAGAGGTGTTGAGCCCCAAGCCAGCCTCAGACATGGAAGCTGCTCTCGAAGCTTTTAGGGGGCGCTGACAGACTCCGTGTACCTCCTCTTCTAGGCAAGAAGAGACCATCTCCCACAGACCTAGTGGAATTAAGATTTGGGCAATTGCCTTGTCCCTCCTGCTGAAGAAAATCCTCATCGAAATGTGCGTGCGGGGCAGGGGTGGGGGTGAAGAGGCCAGCATTTATGGAAGAAGCAAAAACCAATGTAGAAGAGGGCAGAGACCGAAGTGAAACTAACCGAACAGGGCATCCCCCAAGATCAGGAAAACACGCCACACCTGTGAACTTGGACTCCAGCCTCACTGCCTTTCCAAGAAACCCCAGCACATTTTTTTGCTGTCTAAGGTGTCCAACAGATGGCATCCTGGCCCCTGATTGTCCCTTCCCCCCAAATCTCCTTCCGAAAGCCCAGGTAAGCCTTGTTTTAGGGTATAGGACAGTAGCCATGATCATTTCTGTTAGCATGGCACCTCCCCCATGCCCCGCCCACATTCCTAATCTTAATGGAACTGAGGGTTAAGAATGATTTTTTAATGTCTCGTTGGATTTTTAGACTGTTAATGTACCGAATCCTTCTCATTATTACTTTATTGATTGCTCATTGACCAGCCCCCTCCAAATCGTATTAACCACCCTCTGCCGGTTTAGATTAGGAGAGCTTAAAAAGCACCTTTCATTACCCCCTCCCCGGCTACCCCTGCCACCGACTGGAGACTCGGAGGCTTAATGGGAGCTCTAATGGGGCCGCCACGAGGAGAGGGCCTCGGTCCCTGCCGATTGCATTAATAGCTCAAAGGGGGCCAATACAGAAAATTAGCCGTAAACGAGCTCTGGAGATCTTCAAATGAAAGAGCCATTTATCAGGCCGGCTACCTCCCTCCACTCTACTGGGAACAACTCATTTCCTCTTAACTAAATTACTTCAGAAATGTCAGCTAAGCCCAGATAGCAAACATCACGAGAGAGGGAGCCGATCAGCGCCGGGGTGATACCAAAACAACAGCTGAAAAATGAGGCTGGTGACGTGCGAGAAGGGGCCCGGCCCTCATTAGAGCGAGGGGCCGGGGGAAACCGATCCCGAGCTGCCCAGACGCCAGGAACGTCCACGATGCACCGGCCGCGCTCTCACCAACAAGGTGCCACTTCTAGAAAACTCTGTGTCCAGCCCGTTAGAAAACAAACGACGCCACTCAGACCCTGGCTACTTGTTGAAAATCAGAATACTCAGTTCGGAAAACGTTCTCCCCCTGGACAGAATGGACCTGTTGATCCCTCCCTGGCGAGGAAGGGGCGGGCCGGAGGGGGCAGAGGGCACGCAGGGCCTTTAACCAGTGGCGCTAAACCAAGCACTTCTTAGTTTGCCTGTGGCTCTTTAAAGATATAAATAGGATACCAGGAACCTTTCTTCATGTAATAAAAAATACCCCAAGTATCAAAGAATGGAACTGACACTCATGTTCTCACCATTTCTCCACCTCAATCAATTAAGGTGCTCAGGATGCTATGTAGACTTTTTAAGCTGGAAGAAGGAGGAAGGAGGAGGAAGGAGGAGGAAGGA
>NW_012267260.1:4025803-4034564 GCF_000151885.1 Dipodomys ordii
AGGAGGAGGAGGAAAGGAAGAGGAGGAGGAGAGAAAGGAAGAAGAGGAGGAGGAAGAGGAAGAAGAGAAGGAGAGGAGGAGAAAGGAAAATAATGAGGAGGGGAAAGAAGAGAGAAGAGGAGGAGAAGGAAAAGAAAGAGGAAGAAAGTAAAAGACACTTGGTGGAATATTTTTAAAATATCCCCCACTTTGTTTAAATGTATAAACAGACCAAAAAAAATCTAGACTCTGCAATTTCGGTCAATATTCTCCCTTCCTTATTCCTGGAGATACGCGTGTATATAAACACTCCCATATTGCTGACACATGCAGGCCGGAACCAAAGCGCCCCACATCTAAGAATATTCTCGGCCCCATTTTGCTAGGCAAGCGAAGTTCCAAATATTTTTATTGGCCTGACTATTAATAACAGTTCTGATTGGTCATCTGTTTGGGCCCGTGCTAGTGCCAGCCCAGAGGACGTTGCCAGGATACAGAACCCAGAGCTAAGTGGTTCTAGCTTTCCGTGAAAGAGGGGGTGGTGGATTTGGAACAACAACAACAATTGCCCCGAGGCCCCCCGGACAAGCTCCTCCCTCACTCCGCCCCGACCAGCCCGCAATTAGCCGGCAGAGAGGACTCCAAGAGAATGGCGTGAAAGGGAGCGAGCTGGCAGCACCCAGCCTCAGTACCCCAGTGCTCACAAACACTGCCCTGAAAGCCTGAAATGGTACAGAATGATCTTCTCTAAAGAACGAGCAGTGCTTGAGCAACCCTGGAAATCCACACACACACTCCCAGAACTTTGCACCCGCCTCCAGAGCAGTCATTCCAAAGCTAGATCACATCATTTCAAGTCTTGCCTTTCCTGGGTACCTTCTCCAAGCTCCTCTGCCTGCCTCTGTGGGAGGAGAGCGTGTAGAACACCTCATGGTCTTCACTGCACACCCCTGCTATTGTTCCAAATTGGCCCTGAATAGATTGCTTCCCAGATCATCTCCTCTCTCAATGAAAGTCAGGTGTCTCAGGTGGATCATAAGTGCGTGTACTGCCGGCACCAAACATAAAAACAGCCTTTCTCAGGCATCAATAAGAAAGGAGGGGTTACGGTAGCTAGATTTGTGTTTTCAACTACCGGTTCCTTCGATAATTAAAGATTGCACTGTTTACACATTCAAACTCCTAAATATGGGGCACGCGCAAGGCACTGAGACCTTTTTCTGCAGTTACACTAATTTCCATGCTTCCTCTCTGACTGTCAGAGGAGGGGGGGAAAAATTAAGCAGCTGCAATATGCCTGAAATGAGTTATTGTAATTACATTTAATTAGTTTAATTAGTTAATTATTTTGCTTACAGCTGTACAAGAGACTGCAAACATTTGTTAATATCACATGTCCTTTAACAGTATGGGGGTGATTCCACAGTTATATTAAATCACGGGTGCATGTGCAGGAAGATTTAGATATGTACATAGCTTGTCTGGGCTTCTCAGGGTGTGCATATTTAGCAACACATTTGGCACAATTAAAAATAATAATAAAAAGAAGCAACTCGTAAAACACAGGGAACTGGGGAGAAAATTACTACTGGGGGGGGGATAAAAAAAAGCATGGAAAAGAAAAATAACATGAAGCAGTCAGGATGACAGAAGAGTGGTTCAGGAAAGTCCAGTTATCAACGAAATAATGACAGCACCACATTTTGGAAGCCACCATTCCCGGCCGGTGGCACACATGATGACTGTTTAGTTATGTAAGACGCATGTAGCTTGGCTACTGCATGTATTATGAGAAAGAGAGAGCAGTAGTCTAGGCCCCTCGATTTCTCTCTTCCGGGGTTCTCCGTGCATTTTCCCCACTGAGATCCCATTCTCTTCTTCATCCTCCCTACCTAGTGATATCGGCCACTGCTGCTCAAGAACAAACATGTATATCGTAATAAACCAATGAATCCCCCTAACGTGAAAGCACATCACAAGAACATTAAAACACAAGAAAACTTTGCTTCCTTTGGGAAGGAAAAAAAATCAAAACCTCATACCTTTTTTAATGACAGACTGGTCCAATAGATTCATGCCGCTGCTATTGGCATCTTCAACGGACTGTAAATATAAAAACACCACCATTCAAAACGACTGGATATTATTACAGAGTCCCACATATAAATCATGGTGCTCTCCACCGGACTCTCTGCTGCTATTTCCCTTTATATTCGCCCACAAAGGGAGATTTTGATTATCATTGTGACTTCCAGACTGACAAAGGGAATTTGCCCAATGTGGAAACTCTTCCAATGGAAGGCAAAGGAAAAGGAGTTCAGTGATGACCCAGACATAGCCATCTTTGTATCATTTGCTTCGATGCATTGTGAGACACAGCCAAGAGCTGATTTTCACAGTATCAGTGGAGCCCGATGTCTGTGTTCTCTCCCAGTGCAACTTAACCCCAAAGCTATTTTTACAAATACATAATCGCTTACACTATGGGATTTTAATTACAGTCTGAGCAATTTGGAATGGAATGCAAAGAGGAGTCCACAGGAACGGGTATGCAAGCTTCCCAGCCTGCTGCCGTCCGCAGCACACTCGCTTTCCTGGGAGCTGGGAGCTTTTTCCTGTACCCAGAGAGTCCCTGCAAGAGCCTGCCCCATCCAGTGTCCCAGTCCCAGGCCCGAAGGTGCCCTGATCCACCCAGGGCACACCTGTGAGGAAGACGGTAACCACACACACACACACACACACACACACACACACACACACACACACACAGCTGGACCCTTGCAGCCGGCCCCCAGGTAATCACAAGGAACATTCCTCTTCCTTGCCACCGTTTCAGCCCTGTAGAGGGAAGTTTCAACTCTAAGCATTGGTACAACTTCTGAGGGAAGTAAGCTGTCGAAGCGTGTTTCTGAGTTGTTGGGGTGTGGGGTGTGCGTGAACAGAGTTCTGGCTGTACATCCCCAGGCGTTCCAAAGCAGATTCACTCCACCTATGCCTCCCCACACCCAGTGCAAAGGACACAAACTTTCCCTGCACAACAGCTCCTCCCGCCCGGGGTGTGCAGGAACTCTCGAGTTTGTAACCCACTGTCTAAAGAGGTCTGAAGAAAAAATGCTGGAGAGACAGAGACAGAGAGAGGGGAGCAAACAGATAAAGGGAGGGACCTTCCCACTGCTCCCTGTACTTCCACACGCGCCGCACCCTCAGACAGGGTGGTGTGTGCATCACAAGTAAAAAGGCTGTCTACCCCCAAACAAGCAGAGCTGGGGAAAGGCGATGATCGAAGCAATGGAGAATCCTGGTGGTGTGTTTCTTTTCATTTTTCAGAGTGAGTCTTCCTCTCTTGGGAAGACGAGGAGACAAACTGTTAGCCCTCCCCCCCGCCCCTCTCTCAACTTGTTTTCCTCCCTTGCTCACCTTAGGGTCCGGGGAAAGTGGTTAGGATTTTTTTATTGTTTCAATCCCTTGTTTGTGACTCTGCAGGGACCTGATCTCGGACCCTGGCCCCTCCCCGCACACGCAGCCCCTCTCGGCACACGCGCTGTGTGTGAACCGCCTTGGCCCGCGTGCGTCTGTGGGTGGGAAAGCTCCGTGGTGCGGGGCTGGCCCTCACGTGGGTCGTGGATGTGCGTACGCGCCTCAGCAGCGACGTGGGGTACTTGTGGTAGTTAATGAGAAGGCTCTTGTCTGATTTTCGATCTAATTACGGCCCCCGCTGGGTCCTTGTCCCGGGTATTCACGCCGCATGCTGGCGCTTAATCGGCACACCGAGGATCGTAAAGATTTAATTAGGACTGCATGCGGAAACACAGCAAAACAACTCAGACTCGTAATTACTAGACTTCTTTAGTTAAAAGTGATACCAGGGCTTGCTTTAAGACACAGGGGTGTGTTTGAGTGTGTGTGTGTGTGTGTGTGTGTGTGTGGAGAGAGAGGGAGAGAGAGGAGTTAACTTCACATCTTTATACGTTTGCACTCATGGGTGGCGGGGGGTGGGGGAGGTTACACAGCAAAGTTGCGGCAGAGTTAGAAGGAAATTAAACAAATCCCAAACTAGGAGTTGTCATCCTGTTCCCCTCTTCCTTTCTGTAGCCATTTTCTCCCCTGGGTTTTAAACACTCACTATCTCCTAACCTACCCACCCCCAACACACACACACACACACACACACACACAAACGAGTGCAATGTAGCATACCAAGAACCCAAACAACGATTTGCTAGTTTAATAGCCCCTGTGAGTAAATTGAAATAGAAATTGACAGGGTTTTATAGTTTCATTTAAAAAAATATTAGAAGCATTTGGTTAATGAGCTCTCCTCCTCCTCGTTTCTCTCGGGGTGGTGCCCTGTGTGTGTGTGTGTGTGTGTGTGTGTGTGTGTGTGTGTGTGTGTGTGTGTGTCTGGGGTCCCCCAAGCCTCAGCGCAGAGTCCCGGGCAGCAACCTCTGAAGCGCTGGGGTGCCAGTCTGCGTTGGGGGAGCGTCTGGACATGGGACTAGTGACTTTAAGGTCCAGACTGAGGCACTGTCCCGTCCTCTGCTGTCCCTGCGGAGGCCGGAGGGGAGAGGCCGGCCCCTTTGCTAGAGAGAGAGGTGAGAAGAAGGCCTGGAGGCGTGGGGGCTGCTGGAACTTTCTCTTCGGTTCTCCAGATCCCTGGCACTCTCTCTCAGGAGGTGGATCCCATTCCTGACCCAGCCGCCTTCCCGGTGACCTGTCACCGGCATCCGGGCCCCCGGGGCTCGGCTGGTGGGGTGGAGACCAGTCTTCCCCGCACCAATCGAATCTCTACAAATCTCTCTCAGAAGCTGGTTCAAGAGACAGTGTGCAGGCTGCCCTGGCCTGCCGGGGTACCGGCCAGGCCGGGGAGAAGCTGAAGGGAGAACCGGGAGGCCGGAAACCGTGTGGAGGCCGCGGTTGGCTCTCTACCTCGCTGTGGGTCAGTCCCTAAGCCTCCCTAGAGTAACTCAGCCACAGTACTCCCGAGGGACTTCTCCCACGTCACCTTTGGCCGAACAGCTAAAAACCAATCACAATTCTGCCTTTAAAAAATCTAAATCAAAGAAACTTGCTTTTCCTTTTGTGGGTTCAGTTCTCTGAGCCGCCCCCACCCTCCAGACAGCAGGGCAGGGGGCGGCCTTGGGTGCTGGAAGGATGTGTGGATTCACTTTCATTATCCAGCATGTCGAACAGCACTCAGAGAGGTTCATTTCAAAACTTTTTCCCCTAAGACATATATCCCCCCCAATCCCGTGCATTAAAAAGAAACTGTTAAATGTTTCCTTCCTTATATGCTAACCCCAAATGAACACCAGCTCCCAAAGGGACACAAGACTATCATCACTTCAACCGGGAGGGAGATTCAGCCCCAAGACCAGATGACACACACACACACACACACACACACACACACACACACACACACACACACACACATTACACATATATAATGTTTCTTTTTAAAACAATCGTCAGCTCTCGCACACCACTCAGACAGCATTTCATGTGGCCACATTTTAACTGTTGGGAAATACTTTTTTCACCCCCCACCCCCACCCAGGAAGGTGGTGCGCCCTTTCTCTTCCATTTCCTTTCCCTTTGCTTCAGAAGCACGTCTAAAAAAATGATCGATCACATCTGCAACTCTGCCAATGAGATCTAAACCGCCAGTTAAATACTTTTCCAACCATATTTCTCTTTTCTGGGGACTCTGAAGTGGGGGCGGTGGCAGTGAAGTTCTGCTCAGAGTCCCACGGCCAGGTTTGGGGGGGAATCAGTTCTTTGATGTTTCTTTGTTTGGTTTCCAAGGGTTCTCCACCCAAATCAGCCCAGTGTGCAGGGTGCAGATGGAGCAGTAGGTGGGCCGGGAGGCCTGTGAGGCCTTTTGTTTTAAGAAGTAAGCACGTGACACCTCTTCCCCTGGGGTGGTGGCTGCGGTGTTCACAGCAGGAGGGGAGGAGGGAAGGATAAATGTAGAGCCTTGCTTCACCCTCACCGACCGAAAGACAAAACTCCCACAAATACCAACCAACCAACCACACTCAGCAAAGGAGCTCCATAATGGTTCATCGGTTCTCAGGGACTAACCTAACCTAACTGTGTGGCTTTCTGGGGTGTGTCCCTCACCAATAGAACCTGGCCCGTGATGGACTCGTGTGTGTGTGTGTGTGTGTGTGTGTGTGTGTGTGGTGGGGGAGAAGGCTGTGGTTCTGGTGACATTTGAAGCAAGATCTGGCTTAAGGAAACAGATCTCAGCCTCTTTCTGATTTTCCCTGGGCAACTTTTTGTGGCGGTGGTTGTGGGCACGGGTGTCAGAACCTGCCAGTCCTCGGCAGGCCCTGAGCCTCGAAGTGGCCTTGCACCTTGGGGGTGCTACCCGGGGGAGCTCTGTAGGCCGCTCCGGTGCGTGTGTGGTAGCAAGCCACAGGAGAGTAACACCATCCTGGGTCCCAGGGATCCTTAGCTACACACGCACACGCATGCACACACGCACAGTGCCTCCTTTGTCAGTCTTGGATGTCCAGCGGCTCTTCCAAGCTCCCACCTCTAGCCATCACCCCGCCCCGGCCGGGGAGCCCCCCAGCCTGCACCCGCACCCCCGCGCGCGCCCCTCCCCGCCCTGGTTACCTGGACGTCCTCCATGGCCGGGTGGCCCAGGCCGTGCAGGGACAGGCTGTCGCCCATGCCCGCGTCCAGGCCGTGGTGCGCCGAGTGCAGCAGCACGTCGGGCCGGCGCACGGCGTGGTAGTCCCGGCGCGGGTCGAGGCCCGACAGCTGCGGCAGCGCGGCGCGGGGCTGGGGCAGCAGCGCGCCCGCGTCGGCGCCCACGTCCTGCCGCTGCCGCTGTCCCCACGGGTGCTGCTGCGGCTGGTGCAGCGGGTTCAGCGCGTACGGGTCGTTGACGTGCGAGTAGGGGTCCTGGCTCTGGTGGTAGGGGAGCGGCTGGTAGGGGGGCGGGAAGTAGGGGGGCTGGAAGTCCGAGGACGGGGTGTGCGACAGCGGCGGCGCGCTCGAGTACGGCCCCTGCGACACGGAGCCCAGCTGGGAGAGCCGGGAGCTGTGGCTGGGCACGCCATCGTGCCGGTCCTGGGGGAGGAGGAGGCAGGGGAGGGAGAGAGAGAGAGAGAGAGAGAGGCAACACATGGACAGGCCGCACGGCCTTGGCCGGACAGGGTAAGGGCAGCCCCCCATGCCCCCCAGATGGCGGGGCCCCCTTCCCAACCGGGTCCCCTTCCCAACCAGGGGGGGGCCTTCGGGGAGAAGCGGGAAATAATCGGAGCGGCTTTCTTTTGGGGGTGCACAGCAGGCCCAGGGGGCTGGGGTGGGGTGGAGGGGTGTGGGGGGGCCGAGCTACTAAATGTAGAGAAGTGCGGGCCCCACGCGGGGCGAGCGCTCCCCCCTCCTCGAAATCTCTCAGAGATCCCCCCAAAGTAGCACAAAGGAAAGAAACTTCGCGGCCTCTGCCCCGTCCCCCGTTTTTATTTCTATTTATATATATGGATGAATATTAAAAGGCCGAGTCCTGCTCGCGCAGACGCGGGAGCGGGGCTGGTGACCACTTCGTTCCTCCCGCAATCTGGAGATTCCAGGACCTTCCAGGAACCTGCCCGGCCTCAGTTTCCAGTCCTACCCCCGCAACACATCCCCCCCCCTGCTCCCCAGAAGGAATGAAGAGAAACAAACTCAGTAGTGCCTCCAGGAAAGGGGGCTGGGGCGGCGCCCGCACCCGCCCGCGCCCCGGCCCGGCTGGCGGAGCTGTGCTGTGCGGGCACTGCTTCTAAAGCCGGCTTTTTTTGGGGGGGCATCGCCCTTGGGGGTGCAAATGCAAGATATGCAGTTGGAGGGGACGAGCCTCCTCCCCGCCTCTCTCCACACCACGTTTTCGGGGTGTCCTGTCTAAGCAGGGTGCAAAACCCAGGGGAAAGAGCTAAAGGGAAGGGGGCCTGGAAGTTTTCTCCCTCTGTGGAAATGCCCAGGTACAACCCACGGCGTGTGCGTGTGAGCGTGTGAGCGTGTGGTTGCAGAAAGCATCATCACAATGTCCCCGCTGCAGTGGCCAAGTTTTGTGCTGCTTTCCCTAGTCCGGCCGGCCGTGTTCCTGTTCCCTCCTCCACCGACTCTCGGAGCGGAGCCCGAGGCGCGCGGCGCGCAAGGCCGAGCGGCCTCCGCAGACCCCGGGTGCCCGGCTACGCCACCCAGCTAGAGGCGCTGCCAGGAAGACAGACAGACACTCACACACGCACGCGCGCGTGCACACGCGCACACACACACAGGCAGAGAGAGACAGAGAGAGGATGAGAAGAGAGCATGCAGTGCTGGGCCAACAGGAATCCGAACTCACCATGGATGAGTAGGTGTGGACTAACATCTGGAAAGAGAAGCCTGGTTACTGCCCGAGATCAAACAGCGAGCTTTAAAAACACCTCATCTATCTATCCATCCATCTATCTATCTGTCTATCTATCTATCTATCTATCTATCTATCTATCTATCTATCTATCGATCTATCTATCTATCTATCTATCTATCTATCTATCTATCTATCTATCTCTGTCTGTCTGTCTGTCTGTCTGTCTCTCATCTATAGCTATAGTCAGCAGCTATCAGCAAGTCCAGCAAAGAGTCTGGCGCTGGACACCCGAACCCGGCCTGAGCTGCGGCCAGGACCAGCCATGAAAACCATGAAAAATTAAAAAATGACCCCCTCCAACCAGAGTGGCCGCGCCCGCCGCCCGGGCAGGGCCGGGCATCTGCCTCCCTCTCTCTCTCTCTCTCTCTCTCTCTC
>NW_012267260.1:4035292-4036390 GCF_000151885.1 Dipodomys ordii
TTTCCTTCCTTCCTTCCCTCCTTCCTTCCCTCTCTCCCTTCCTCCTTCCTTCCCTCCCTCCTACCTTCCCTCCCTCCTTCCTTCCTTCCTTCCCTCCTTTCCTCTCTCCCTTCCTCCTTCCTTCCCTCTCTCCTTCCTTCCTTCTTCCCTTCCTTCCCACTTTCCCTTCTTCCTGCCTTCCTCCTTCCTTCCCTCCTTCCCCTCCTACCCTCCTTCCTTCCCTCTTTTTCTCTCCTTTCCCTCCTTCCTTCCTCCTTTCTCTCCCTCCTTCTTTTTCTCTTTCCTTCCTTTCCTCCCTTCTTCCTTCCTTTCCTCCTCTTTCTCTTTCCCTCCTTCTCCTTCCTTTTTCTTTTGCCTTCCTTCCCCTCCTTTTCTTCCGTTCCTTCCTTCTCTTTCCTTTCTTTTCTTCCTTCTTTCCCCTCCTTTTTCTTTTCTTCTTTCCGTTCCTCCTACCTTCTCTTTCTTTCCTTTCTTCCGTCTCTCTGCTTTCTTCCTCTCTCTCGTTCTTTCTTTTTTTTTCTTTACCTCGATTTACACTCTACGCAATCCATCTTCAAGAAACACCGCACTTCTCCTTTCCAAGCCAGGCCAGGGGCCACAGGGAACCTTTTTGGCTCTTGGCAGAACCCGTGCAACCGGCCGGACTGCGGCCATTTCTGTTAAAGTTCAACCTCCGTCCAGACTTAAACAAAATCCTGCCTTCCACCACGCGCGCCCCTGCCCGCAGAGCGGCCGTCGCCGCGCCGGCCCTCGCCAATACCTCCACCGCGCTCGCTCGCTCGCTCGCTCGCTCTCCCTCTCTCTTTCTCTCTCCCTCCCCTTTTCTCTCTCCTCCCCCGATTTTCTCCACCTCTCTCTCTCTCTCTCTCTCTCTCTCTCTCCCTTCCTCTTCCGTCTTCTCCATTGCCCTTTACTCATCGCGGATCGGGGGGTTCTCGGGGTGTCGGAACGCGGCCATCCCAAGCCGTCGGCCTCCGCTTTCCGCGCCCCGTGGATTTATTGCGCGGGGCGACTTTTCTTCCAGAGAGTTCTAGCGCCCCGTCCCGCTTGGTACGGAGAGGAGAGGCGGCCGGGCCCGCGGAGCCGGCGGGGCCGGGC
>NW_012267260.1:4036846-4039170 GCF_000151885.1 Dipodomys ordii
CCGTCGGGGCGCGCGCGGGGAGGGAGACGGGGAAAGAGGCGCAAAATAGCCGCTCGGAGGTTCGCGGGCCTCCCCAGTCGGCCGCAGCCCCGGGGGCCCCGGGCGGAGGAGACCGCGGTCTGCCAGTCGGGCGCCTAACCGGCTCGTCCGACCGTCCGTCCGTGCGTCCGTCCGTGCGTCCGAGCGCGCGTCCGTGGGTCGGTGCGCCCGCGCGGGCCGGCGCGGGCCCCGCGCTCACCTCGTAGATGTCCTCGTACTTGACGTTCTCCACCAGCTTCCAGAGCATGGCTGCGCCCGGCTCGCTCCGCGGCGAGTGCATTCATGTGAACCGCGCCCGCCCGCGTCTCCCGGCCTGCGCGCCCCGTAATGAGCCATCTATAATTGAAAATGCGGGCGCGCGGCGCACACGGCGCCCCGCGCCCATCGCCACTTATATCTGCTGTCTCAGACAATGGGCGGCAGGAGGAAGTCTCAGCAGAGGGGGGGGAGAGGGAGAGAGGGAGAGGGGGGGGGAGAGAGAGAGACAGAGGGAGAGGGAGAGGGGAACGGGAACATTAGATGCAAGGCTCCGGCGACTTGGGTGCGCGCACGCACACACACACACATTATTTTAAAGAATAACACGCGGATTTGCACTCAGGATCACAGCATCCGCTGGTGTGCAGCGCGCGTTGAAGACAAGATCAGCGTTCCCCGTGATTATTATAAATGCACTCACTACAAGTAGATGCAGGGTAAAGAGATACATTGTGTACATGTGTGTACATGGCTGTGTGGATGTGTATAGACGTGCGTACATGACTGTATAGACGTGCGTACGTGGCTGTACAGATGTGTGTACACGGGTGTATAGACGTGTGTACATGGGTGTATAGACGTGTATAGACGTGCGTACATGGCTGTATAGATGTGTGTAGATGTGTATGCATGGGTGTATAGACGTGTATAGACGTGTGTATATGGGTGTATAGACGTTTGTAGACGTGCGTACATGAGTGTATAGATGTGTATAGACGTGTGTACATGAGTGTATAGATGTGTATAGACGTGCGTACATGAGTGTATAGACGTGTATAGACGTGCGTACATGAGTGTATAGACGTGCGTACATGAGTGTATAGATGTGTGTAGACGTGTGTACATGAGTGTATAGACGTGTATAGACGTGCGTACATGAGTATATAGATGTGTGTAGACGTGTGTACATGAGTGTACATGAGTGTATAGACGTGCGTACATGAGTGTATAGATGTGTATAGACGTGCGTACATGAGTGTATAGATGTGTATAGACGTGCGTACATGAGTGTATAGATGTGTATAGACGTGTGTACATGGGTGTATAGATGTGTATAGACGTGTGTACATGAGTGTACAGATGTGTATAGACGTGTGTACACGAGTGTACACATGTGTGTAGACGTGCGTACATGGGTGTACAGATGTGTGTAAACCCCCTTGGCTGGAAAAGCCATGCATGATTCTGCATGAGAAACGGGGGCCCCGACCCACAGTGCTGGGCCAGGGGACCAAGGCCAAGGCCATGCCCAACCTGGGGCCCAACAACCAACAACCCACCCACCCACCCAACCAACAAACAACCAACCAAACAACAACCAAAACCCAACAAACAAGCAAACAACCAACAAGCAAACAACCAAGCAGCCGCCACGCTGACAGGGCGCGGGTTCCCAGTCACTTCCCCAGCGCGTGGAGGAGACTTCCCCGGGCGTCCCGGGGCGCATCGCGGTGGCCGCGGTGCGGCTGGCACCCGCTTCCCGGTAGAGGGTGTGTGTGTGTGTGTGTGTGTGTGTGTGTCCCTTCGGGTCCGGGCCCGGCCGCCCCCCCACCTCCCAGATGAACTCCAGCCTCTGGCTTGGCCCCTCTCGCTGTGGCCAGCCACGCGTGCCCGTCTTGGCCCACGCGAGGGCAGATGAGGGGGGCGTTGTGCGCCCTGGCTTGGGACCTTATTTTTGGGGGGGGGGTCTGGCGTCTAGAAGTTTCAAGTGATCTTCATTTTGGGGACGGCCCGGGTCGCCGCGGTGTTTGGGTCTGGGCTGCGCGTGTTGCTCGGGGCGCGGGGCAGCGCGGCGTTAGCGGGGTTCCGCCGTGGGCGTCCCCAGAAAGTGACGGCTACACGGACGCGGTTCCAAACAGAAAAGGAAAGAACCATCCAGAATCAAGTTCCTCCAACCCCTTCCAAGGTGTGGAAGACGCAAGTTTCCGGGGTGGCTGGCGCACTGCACACGCAGCCCCCCTTTTTTCTGCTCCCTCCCAGGGTGCCGAGCACCCCCGGCCACCAGAAGCGGGGCTCCGGGAAACGTC
>NW_012267260.1:4039530-4040873 GCF_000151885.1 Dipodomys ordii
AAAAAAAACCCGTAAGTCAAATGATAGAAACATGGAGGCGCGCGGAGGAAAACGCAGCTCTGAAACCCGCTTCAGTCCCAGCGCACAGTTCGCGTGACCTCCCTCTCCCTCCCTCCCTCCTTCCTTCCCTCCCTCCCTCCCTCCTTCCTTCCTTCCCTCCTTCCTTCCCACCCTCCCTCCTTTCCTTCCTCTCCCTCTTTCTCCCCCTTCCTCTTTCCCTCTCTTCCTGTTTCCGACTCTCCCTCTTTCTTTGCTCCCATACTCCTTCCTTTCCTTCCTCCTTTCATTTCTTCCTTTCTCCCTCCTTCCCTCCCTCCCTTCCTCCCTCCTTCCCTCCCTCCCTCCTTTCCTTCATCTCCCTCTTTCTTCCCTTCCTCTTTCCCTCTCTTCCTGTTTCTGTCTTTCCCTCGTTTTTTTGCTCCCATTCTTCCTTCCTTCCCCCCCTCTCTCTTTCTTCCCTCCTTCCTTCTTTGCTAGCAATGTAAAGCACATAGAATCGTTAGGCTTCTCCACCAGCCGCCTCTGCAAAGAAGATTTTATTTTTCGCCCGTGGGGTTGGCAGGCGCCGCTTCTGCCCGGGTTCCGTGAGGTGCATCGGGTCTCCGCCCGCCCGGCGCGGCCTTCAGCCCGATCCGTGCCCGCGAGGGTCAGGACGGCGGACCTGGAGCTGGACCCTGGGGCTCCGCGGTCCCGCGCACCGCACCGCACCGCGGCGAGGAGCAGCCCGCCCCCCTTTGTTTTTTATCATGTAACGAACATCCTGACCCAACCAGAGGCATCTGGACAAATGGTCTTTCAATGTCTTAAACCTTCTGCTACCATGCTCATCACCTTTCCACACCCAACTGACTCGTCAGGAAGAAAGGGGGAAAATGAGCTTCAAGGAAACAAAGCCACCCACAGCCAGCGGTCCAGACACTCAACTTTTTAAACGATCTAGTGGGTGGGTTTTGCTGGTTTGTGGCTTCCTTGAAACGTATTTTCGTAGAGGACACGTTGCACGGATGCTAGGTTTGTGAACAGTACACACGTCCACCCATCTGCTTACCATTCGCTTTAGACTACAAGAAATGAAAACAAAACTTTTTTTTTAAATCAAGAATGGAATAGACCTGAAAGAAATGTAGGTGCACGGCAGACAGGCAAACCCTGGAGCAATGCAACACACAGGCGAACTCAAACCACAGTGTTTTGTGTCTTTTCCGATGTGGACAGCCGCGGAGGAGGGGGCGGAATCCTAGAAAATTTGAAGGGAAAACCCCCATCCATCCACCCATCCATCCATCCACCCACCCATCCACCCATCCATGCACCCAACCCACCCATCCACCCACCCACCCATC
>NW_012267260.1:4040976-4052822 GCF_000151885.1 Dipodomys ordii
CATCCATCCACCCACCCATCCATCCACCCATACAACCACCCACCCACCCACTCATCCACCCACCCACCCATCCACCCATCCATCCATCCACCCAGGCCGTCCCTGGCGTCTTCCCCGCATCCGGCGGGCGGCAGCGCCCTCTGTCGGGGCTCGGTGGGAGGACGCTCACAACCAAGCCGCCTTTTCCCTTTTCCTTGTGGCACTTTCCTGGGTGGTTTTTTGGGGGGTCGGGGGTTCTGGTGAGGAGTTCAGAAGTTCAGCTGCCCATGACATCGATTAATTTTAGAAACGATCGCTTCGACCTCTACACATAACCCCAGGGCCTCAAACACGTGCCAACAACAACAACAACAATAGTAATAATACTCTCCACTGGACCAAGAAGAATGAATGACTGAACGAACGGCGTCGCTAACGCCAGCCCGCCTCGGGTTGCCTTTCTATCCAGCTTTGCTCTTAAACACCAATGCACGCCGGCCGCAGGAACAAAGAGCGCCAAGGGGACTTCCCGGCCGGCCGCCTGTCGGTCCGCCAGTCCGTCCCCCCGGCTGCCCTCGTTCCTCCTCCAAGGCTCCTCCGCGGGGAAGGGCTTCCCCGGACGCCCCCGCCACCCCCGCCACCCCGATCGCCACCTCGGTCCCCGGGACCAGGACCGCGAAGACCCACGCGGCGCGCGCAGCAACTCCGGCGCCGGGCACCGGGGTCCCGGGCCCGGCCTGCGCGCGCCCGGCCGCACGCCCTCTGCTGCCGGTGCTCGGAATCGCTCCGGGAATGGGAAATGGCGCACAGACAGACGGAGTCAGGGTTTAGCGTTCTCTCTTCATTCTCCAACGCCCCCCCTCCCCCAAAAGGAATAATCTGAATTTCTTGAAAATTCCCTCTAGTTAGTATTCCTCACCTCGGAGCCGATAGGTTATCTCCTGCTACAAATGCCAGAGAGTTCGCCTTTCCCCTTTTTCCTCCAGTGAATAATCTCTCCAGCTTTCCCTAAAACAAACAGTAAATACTAACAGTAACAACAGTAAAGTCAGGAAGCCTAAGACTTAGAAGTGCCTTTGCAGTGGTAATTTCGAGCCCCGTCTCTTTCTCCTGGGTGGTGGGAAGCGCATCATACCTGATCTTGGCATCGCAAGAAGACTTGTGAAGGAACCATGCCCCACTAGCTCTCTGCATGGCCGCCCCTCGCCCACCTGGCAGGTGCTCTACCCCTTGAGCCAGGCCTGAAGCAAGGTGGGAAACGATTTAAGTTCTTGTCATCGCCTCAAAACCCTGAGGTGGGTGCTGGGGAGACGTGGTTTTGCTCCCAGTCAGGAACTTGGGAATGTTTCTGCTTAGAAGAAAGTGGGGGCTGGAGCTGCACCCCGCTTCTCCCGACAGCACTGTGTGTGGCTCCGCCCGCCTCCGAACATTACAGTACTTTTCGACTTCATAATACTGTCCAGGGTTATTTTGTCCTGGATTTATAAATAGGAGAGAGGCAGAGAGAGAGAGGGGGGAGAGAGAGAGGGAGAGAGAGACACAGAGACAGAGAGACAGAGACAGACAGAGAGAGACAGAGAGAGACAGACAGACAGACACAGAGACAGACAGACACAGAGAGAGACAGAGAGAGAATTCTTTAATCCACTCTCAAACTGGCCACCATCCTGAAGCTCACTCCTCCAGGGGCTGGTAATGAAGACACGACGATTCATTTTTAAAAACTGTGTTTGTTGTATATTTATTTATCTGATTTTCTACCATCTTCTGCCTTGACATTCCCTCATGACTCTATTTCATTTTTCCTGATAGACGTGTCACACATCTTGACATCCACTTGGAAAGACAAACGTCGAGCAGGTGCAAACCGAGCTCCAGACCCTGCTCCCACAGCTGCTGGCTTTGATACCACACAGGTTCGAACCCAAGTCCCTTGTACTGAATTGACACGAACTTTCTCCTGCACTTCTGAGGATCCATAGTAATTTCAATGACTATCTTAAAACATTTCTTATGATTAAGGTGCTGCACAGAGAGGTTACCATTTCCTAAGTCAGGTAATGAGGACATCTTTTTTGGATGTCACCCTCCCTCTCTCTTTCCCTCCCTCCCTCCCTCCCTTCCTCCCTCCCTCCCTCCTTCCTTCCCATTTCCCCCTCCCATGTCCATCAGGTTGCATAGTTCACTTTCAAGGTAATGTCTCCTGAGCTGCACTGCTTCGTGAAGAGTTTGAATGCTCTGAAGACCCTGTTTTTCTGGCTAATTGTGAACATGTGAGCAATCGTTCAGTTTCTAGCTCCTGGGGAGAGGGGTCAGGGGTTATGAGGTGGGCCTGGAATACTGGGGTGAGTCCATGCAGCAGCCTTCCCAGCACCTGAGCCCTCGCACCGTGTGAGATGCGTCCCTCTGTCCCCTCTGTCCCGGGCAGAGCAGGACACCTGCACCACGTGGACCTGGCTCAGTGTAGTGCTTTAAGAAGGAGCCAGTCTAGAAAGGTGAGGAGACCCAACGATTTTCTTTCAAAATGCAACCAATAGACTAATGCACATCTCTGAGAAGAAGAAGAAAATAGCAGATGAAGACTGGGAACAATATAGAGCAGAAATCTAACCTTTACAGCATGACTAAACACAGGCCACAGACAGTATCAGAGCCAAAATATCTCCTAGGTGCAAGGGTCATTTGAGAGAAATTGTACCTTGTAACTGGGAAAAGTTCACATTTGTGCATAAGGGAGATTTTAGTTGTTGTGTTCTTTTTCAGGTATTGAACTATCTTCTCCTAGTTTGACCTTTCTGGGTATTGGATTTTCTATCTTGAAATGAGAAGAACGGTGTAGCTTCTCTACCTTTCTCTTAGAATGGAACCTTGAGGAATATGTTCAGAAATAGCACTGACAAAAGTATGAGTAGTAATGAATGGAAAATGTGAGCCGAAGGTGATCTTTTCTGAATGCAGACCAGCCAGCAAAATCTCAGCTCTTGGCTACTTTGTCCTCCACAAGCCACACTTCTTTTTTTTTTGTGGGGGGGGTCTGGTCATGGGGCCTGAACTCTGGGCCTGGGCACTGTCCCTCAGCTCTTTAGCTCAAGGCTAGCGCTCTACCACTTGAGCCACAGCGCCACTTCCGGCTTTTTTCTTTTTGCTCATGTGGTGCTGAGGAATCGAACCCAGGGCCTCAGGCATGCAAGGCAAGTGCTCTACCACTGAGCCACCTTCCCAGCCCAAGCCACACTTCTTGATATTCCCATGTTGGGGTGAGATTTTTGACATAAAAATTGTGCAAGGACACACATCTTAGTGTACCGTGTGAGGGGAGAGGAGAGCATGTTCAATAGATCATAGTTAATGGACAGTTTAAGAAGGGAAGCATCTACCTCTAGAGTTACATGTTAGGCTCCTAAAAGAGTTTGCAGTGGCCATCTCCAAGTTGTGGTGACATATATATCAGGGCCTGGGTGCTGGCCCTCAGCTCTTCAGCTAGGCTCCTGCTCTACCACTTGAGCCACACCGCCACTTCTGGTTTTCTGGTGGTTCATTGGAGATAAGAGTCTCAGGGACTTTCCTGCTTGGGCTGGCTTTGAACCTCCATCCTCAGATCTCAGCCTCCTGAGTAGCTAGGATGACAGGCATGTGCCACTGGCGCCTGGCAGTAATATATATATATATATATATATATATATATTTAAAAATAAGAATACAATGGAAGTCATGTTCCATAGAAAATGCTGACAATCACTTCATTTTCCAGGAAAAGGAATAGATGGGAGAAACTTCAGATGAAGGATTTCCCCCCACAAACACCCCTGCCCCCCAAAAAATGGTATTTTAGGCTGTCCATGGTTAGTCATAAACTCCGGAACTTTAGGGACTATTCAGTTTACTCTTTCTCTTTGTTTCTGATTTCCTAAGCTGTGTGTTGGAGATTTCATGTGCCTTGAGCTCACCATGGTGGCTCTGCCCCTTGCTAGCCCAGCTGGGGTTGCTGCTGCGGTATCGGTATCATTTGCGGAAAGACATAAACTTTGGAGTCAGACAGACACGTGTGAATTCCACATCCATCTCACCTTCTTGGTCTTAGGAAAATTGCTTCACCTCTGTGAGCCTCAATTTCTTTATATGAAACACAATTCCATAGCAATAACCAATCCTCAAGTGGTCCCAAAGAGTAGAAAACGGCCTGGCGCCCAGTGGCTCACGCCTGTAATCCTAGCTACTCAGGAGGCTGAGATCTGAGGATCACAGTCAAAGCCAGCCCAGGCAGGAAAGTCCGTAAGACTCTTATCTGCAATAAACCACCAGAAAACTGGAAATGGTGCTGTGGCTCAAGTGGTAGAGCGCTCACTTTGAGCTGAAGAGCTGAGGGACAGCGCCCAGGCCCAGAATTCAAGTCCCATGACCAGCCTCCCCACTCCCACCACGCCCAAAAAAAGTAGAAAATAGACTCCTTGTTACAGCCCCAAGCTGTGCAGAAGGTTGTACTATTTTTGTCTCCAATTTGTATCTATCCCAGTAATTCTCCCAGAAAAAAGTGTGATGAATAGAAACCAATTTGAGTCTAAAGGTCTAGTATTTAATTGGACACAAGATTTTCATCTTTAGTCTCTTATTTTTGAAAAAGGGAAACAAAATGGTGAGACAAAGAACAAAGGGTAAACCAAGGCAACAGTGATTCACTCACAAAACACTAACTTGGAACTGAACTTTACAACATGGGCAGGGGGATGGGGGGGAAGGAACGTGGGAGAAAAAACGAGGGAGGGGGTAACAATATTCGACAAGAAATGTAGTCACTACCTTACCGATGTAACTGTAACCCCTCTGTGCAGCACTTGACAATAAAATTAAATTAAAAAAATAAACAAGCAAACTTGAAAAAGAGGAGACATGATATTTTGTTTCAGGTGCTCCTTGGGCTTATAGGACTTATGAGGACTCAAAAAAAAATCTTCACATACTGAGAACAAACCTAAAAGTTGTCATTTAGCAAAGTTCAAAGCAAGAGACTCATGAGCTTAAAAGAGAGCTCAGAGGGCTGGGAAGGTGGCTCAGTGGTAGAGCACTTGCCTTTCATGCATGAGGCCCTGGGTTCGATTCCTCAGCACCACATAAGCAGAAAAATGCCACAAGTGGCACTGTAGCTCAAGTGGTAGAGTGTTCACCTTGAGCAGAAGAGCTGAGGGACAGCGCCCAGGCCCAGAGTTCAGACACCATGATGGCAAAGAAAGAAAGAAAGGAAGAAAACACTTTGTACATCTAATTAAGGGTAATTTTTTTTGTCGGTCATGGGGCTTGAACTCAGGGCCTGAGCACTGTCCCTGAGCTTTTGCACTCAAGGCTAGTGCTCTACCACTTGAACCACAGCACCCCGTCCAGTTTTCTGATGGTTAATTGGAGAGAAGAGTCTCATGGACTTTCATGCCCAGGCTGACTTTGAACCCCGATCCTCAGATCTCAGCCTCCTGAGCTATTGGCACCTAGTATGGGGTAATTTTTAAAAAGAAGGATGAACTCAAAAAAAAAAAGAAAGAAAAAGAAAAAGTTCTCTGTGTCATGTTAAGGGAGAACAATCCGGCTCCCTGGAGATGGGATGCGGTCTGTTATCCAAGGTGGTCTTGGGGAAGGAGAGGAGAAAGAGGACATTTCCCTTGTCCACGGTGACCCTGGTGGATGCACAGCACCAAGACCCTCACAGCTGTTGTGGTGAGAGATCTCTCTCTCCAAAGAGCGAGGGTAAGAGCACTAGATGGTACAGGTTTAACTCAGGACCAGGAGGAGAAGGCAAGTGGGCTGGAGAAGCAGACTGGTTTGTTGAGCTGTCAGTCTCTGCTAGACAGCTACAGCGTCTGCACAGCTTTGTTGAGAGACAGGCCCAGGAGCATGCTCAGAACACGGACAGGGTGGGTCCTCCCCGGGGAGTGCCTGGCAAGTGCAGGAGAACCACCATGGTGCAGGACTGGCACCGGGCAACAGAGCAGGAAGATGCCATGATTTCTGCATCTGTCCACGTATTATCGGATCGGGGCCTTGCGCACAGGGACGGAGCCCAGCTTTCCTCCGTGTAATTCAGATGTTATCTGATTTCCACCCGGAAAGCAACCAGGAAAGCAACCATCGCAGTGATTGCGCTGTGTCGTTTGATTGGTGTGTCAGTCTCTGTCATGAGCATTTTCCCCCCTCCATGTGTAGTAGGATTTCTTGGGTGGTGGCTTATGGAATACAAATGAGGGAATCTGTTTATTTGGGGTTTGAATGGGGAACCCTTCAACGTTTTCATGCGCATCCGTTTTCCTTGCATTCATTCATTCTTAAGGGTCTTCTGTTTTTAAATTCTGATCTCTGCAAAAAGAAAAAAAAAGAATAAATCCTCTGCAGCCGGTTTATCCAGTGATCCCGCTCAAAACCAGACTTCCTTTGAGTGAGTTTCAAAAATCTTTAAGTGATTTAAATAAGCACACAACGAATAGAGAATCACTGTGTGCCGCCTCTCCCCTTCATTTCAGAGGATTGGGAAGATACTTTCGAAGGCTTCCACTGGGATTTATGGAGGACTTGTGAAGAATGTCTTATTTCCTGCCATATTGTAAGATATTTTGATTAATCCCATCATCATGGCATAAACAAAAAAATATTTGGGACCATTTAAGCAGGAACAACCAGTTTTTCATCCTTTCTTACTGGTTTTCTTGAGAAACATTGAGTCAACTCGACACAGAATGTTTCCAGCTGGTGAAATGAGCACTTGCGTTGGGTCATTTTTTTTCCCCCGCTTTTGGAGAACAACGCAAAGGCCATTCTTTTTTTCATAATAAATATTCCTCAAGGGTCTGTGTTCTTGCAAGAAGTTACACGTATGTAAAGACACATAAGAGAAAGAAATTGCTGTTAGTAAAGGGACCTTGGCAGGATGCAAAGTATGGGACCTGAGCTAGGGAGAAAAAATCATGACATGTTAAGTGGTATTTCCATTTGTGAGTTAAAAACTTTAAGTGCCTTGTGACATTTGATGGAGGGCTTGAAACTTGGACAAAGGTTGCTTTCCCCAAGCTTGGGCATTGTTTTTTTTTTTTTTTTTAGTTGAAAGCCTGGATTACGCATGGGTAAATTAAGTGCATATACATGAGTCTACTTGGTTCACACTAAGCTTGCAGATTCCGGATTTGGCATTCATTTTTGGAAGAAGGCTTGCATATGTTGCTCACAGTGACTTTCTCCTCAAAGGCTTCTCCTGCGTGTTTGCGGGTCTTGCAAGGGCTTGTCAGCAGAGGCCGATATCCGGGCTCTTCTCTTACCATCTTCTAAGCTTTTGGCTTTGGGCCCTAGGAAAGCAGAGTAACATTGTACTCTGAAAGGAGGAGGAAGGTAAACTTGGCCCAGATTCCAATGTGTTCTCCAGCCCTGCCTTCCTCCCTGGGTCTTGGGCTTTTGTGACTGAATATTTCCACATGTCGAATGACAATTTGTGGAAATATGGTTCATGGAGAGACTCATCTAGGCAGCAAACTTGTCAGCTACTTGGAGAGGGGTGAATGCATCGAGGGCTGTATTTTTCATAGATTTGTTTGATTTTTCACAAATCTGTAGTGCAAGTCTAACCAGGGCTGACCTTTAACCCGATGTCATAGGTCTTTCTTATCAATTAACTTGATGTTCTTTAAAAAATGCTTTTTGGGCCCAGTGATAGCTGATAGCCGTAGATGTTAAGGAGCACAATTTCAGAAAATCTGATGCTTTATCTCCTCAGGGGTCTGCAAGTGTCTTACCCAAAGATAATTGGATAAATAAGGCTATTATTTCCAAATAACCTTTATACTCTTTTGCTTCCGCACAGAAATCAAGTCATTTATTTGGGAATACTTCATTTGCTGGTTCTAGGGCTTGAACTCTGGGCCTGGGAGCTGTCCCTGAGCTCCTTCTGCTCAAGGCTAACACTCTGCCATTTGAGCTTTGAACTTTGATCTTCAGATCTCAGCCTCCTGAGTAGTTAAGATTACAGGTGTGAGCCACCCGCGCCTGGCTGGAATAATTCTGTTATTAACATGCTCAGCTACCACCAACACATACAATTTATATTTATATTTCAATTGAAACTATAGTGTTGCCCAATTTCAACTGCAATTCACCTAAATTCAGGAGGAGGACATGGAGGAGGCCAAAGAGGGTTGAACCAGAGCAGCTCTAGCTGTGGGTGGTGAGTTCAGAAGTCATGTTAGAGCTCTGAGAGCAAAGCCACCATGAGAGCAGGCCTGTCATCTCACAGAGCAGGGGGGAAAGAAAACCAAAAGCCCAATCCTTTCATCTGCTAATTTTTAATTCTTCCCCATCATCAAATTTGTTTCTATGAGGTACTATTAACCCTTAACTCTCAGAGAAAAATGTTAAGCCTGAGGATCTTTCTATTTAACTTCTCGGGTGTATTGATTAGACCAAACAAGGGCATGGCACCTACAGAGATTTAACTTTATACCAGGTCTGTGGCTCATGTTTGTAATCCCAGCACTGGGTGGGGAGTATAGGGGGGGTCAGGAGTTGGAGGCCAGACTGGGCAGCATGGAGAGCCAATAAGCTAACCGTTTGTTATAGAGTTTTGTAATTGTGGTAAGCGGTGGACGACTTGATTAGCAGGAAGGAGTCCCTGACTTCAATCCCTAGCTTTGGAACGACAACATAAAAAAGTGTGTGATGATTGACAAGACATCTATTTGGGGGGGGGTTGGTTGTGGGGCTTGAACTCTGGGTCTGGGTGCTCTCCCTCAGCTCTTCAGCTGGATGCAAGCGTTCTACCGCTTGAACCACAGCGCCACTTCTGGTTTTCTGGTGGTTTATTGGAAATAAGAGTCTCGTGGACTTTCCTGCCTGGTTGGCTTTGAACCGCAATCCTCAGCTCTCAGCCTCCTGAGTAGCTAGGATGACAGGTGTGAGCCACTGGCTCCTGGCTAACACATCTATTTTTTTTAAACAAAAACAATATAACAATATAGAAGTATCACATTCCATCGAAGCAACTTACTACTTGATGTGCCCATAGCTGCTAGATTTTTGTAATTGACATCAAAGCATGAATGACCTGTGTACTTACACACAAACATTTATTAGACGCCCCTCACACAGAGCGCAGCAGACTGTGAGAATGAGTGGTCACAGCCCATCTCTGTGCAGATTTCGTGCACCTTGAGTATGTGAGGGTGTTGACTCGGTACAAAGGACAGTTACAAAGGGTCCATCATCCATTCACGCAGATAGGCAAAGGAAGTGTGGGGAAGAGGGTTTTACTTTTGAGCTGGGTGTGGTGGTGTACATCTGTAATCTCGGTGCACAGGAGGCTTAGGAAGGAAGAATAGGGGTTCCAAGCTGGTGTGGTCTACATGGTGCTGCTCTATCTACAAAGATGCATAGAGAATTAAAACAAATCTTCTTGCTTAATTTTATAATAGTGTAAACCAGGGAAATGAGATTAGATTCTGCTGTATGTCCTTAAGAACAGGCCAAGGGTGTGAATTTGTTCGGGTGCTGGTGATGTTAACTTACCACGAGGCCAGAAGAGGGTCTGGGCCTGAGGGACGGAGGGGAGGGGTGGGGTTGGGACCGATGAGGGGGATTTGGGCAGGGTTGGCGCCGGTCAGCACGTATTGTACTCACACACGGACAGGTTGGATTCAAATCCTTTGTACAACTACTTGAAGATAATAAAAATAAGAAATGTGGGTCTCTGCTGGAAGGCTCCACGGTAGAGCAACTTTCCACCCTCTTCTGGTGTGACAATATAAGACTAAAGGGATTTGTGATGTATGTAATCAAATATGTAATCAAGTATGTATTCAGTGTCAGGAAAGCAATACTTACAATGTTTGTATCAGTGGCCATTGAAGAGCATGTCAATTAAAGGCAGGACATGAGCTGAGATAGATACATTATATGTACATATATTATCTATCTATCTATCGTCTATCTAATCACAAAAGATGCTACTGATGTAATGGACTTACTCTACAAACAGGAAGTTCTTTATTTTGAAAATTAGGAAACGGACACTGAACTATTTGGGGGGGCGTAAAAGGGCACTATGTGTGGAACTTGATTTCCAATGGGTTTAGAAATCAGCTGAGGGGCTGGGAAGGTAGCTCCATGGTAGAGTGCTTACCTTGCATGCATGAAGCCCGGGGTTCAATTCCTCAGCACCACATAAGCAGAAAAAGCCGAAAGTGGCACTGTGGCTCAAGTGATAGAGTGCTGAAGAGTTGAGGGACAGTGCCTAGGCCCAGAGTTCAAGCCCCATGACCAACCAAAAAAAAAAATCACCTGAGATGGAAGGATAGCATTTAACGACTTCCAAGGCAAGAGGAAAGGCTTAGCTGACAGCTAGCTCTTGTTTGGATTTCTCGAATAATTCTGGGGGAGATGTACATAAATCCTCATTTCCACAAGCCCCATCACCATCTTGCGCTTGTGTGTGAAGATTTTACACGGAGGCTTTCAGTTTCGTTGAGTTCTGTTTAGCTGGAAGACTGTTTTCCTTCGTCTCTGATGGTCAGAGTTAGTTATGTCTGTGCATGCTGGGAGGCTTCGGGAGGAGGTTCAGTGGGGCCTGCTAAGGAGGGGACAACTCATTTTTCTCTTTGCTTTCTTCCTGATTTCAGTGTGGGCGCGAGGCAGCCATCTTGGGCCATGACTGCCATTTTAAGATGGAGGCTAGGCCAGGAGCTGGTGGCTCCTGCCTGTCATCCTAGCTGGGTCAGGAGGATTCCGTGTCAGCAAACACCTCTCATCTCTACTACGCGGTCATGGTAGCTACAAGGTTTGCAGTCTGGACTGGCTGGGAACTGACCTCCAAGTAACCGAGGCAGAAAGAACAGAGAGGGTGCTTGCCTACGGACAGCCCCAGTACCTTACAATCAAAGCAGCGGAATCGCTCAGAAGGGGAGGGACGGCAGACCCTGCGTCACTGTCATTGTCCACTACCCCTGTGCTTTAGATCTTCCATGAGATCTGCTCCTAATGGACCGGCCTTACTCCAATTATTACAGCAACATACAATCCCCAGGCTCCTAATGTATGATGCTACAAAGCACCTCTTCATGCTTTTTGCCCAGTGTTTCAGCGTTGGCATGTTTTGTGCAATGATTATATGACTGAAGACCAAACTCCATCCAGCTAGAAACGGGACAGGAAGACTGGGTGGAAAGTTTGGACTTGGAACTTAGAGGTTCCCAGATAGCCGAGGACCCGAGGGTCCGTGAAGGACTGTCCTCTGGTGTACAGGGCACAGGGCAGAAAAATTAACAGAACCCAAAAAATTAACATAGCAGAGAAAACAGAGGCTGCTGATTATTGGAAGATGCTGATGATCCCAGAACACCCTTTATCTGAAGAGAAATTTATGAGAGAAAAGCATTCTCTCCTGGTGCTGGTGGCTCAGGCCTGTCATCCTAGCTACTCAGGAGGCTGAGATCTGAGGATCATGGTTTGAAGGCAGCCCAGGCAGAAAAGTCCCTGTTGGATTCTTTATCTTCAATTAACCACTCAAAAAACAGAAGTGGCGCTGTAGCTCAAGTGGTAGAGCACTCACCTTGAGCTGGAGAGCTGAGGGACAGCGCCCAGGCCCAGAGTTCGAGCCCCATGACTGACCAAAAAAAAAAAGAAAAAAAGAAAGGGCTGTCAGCAGCCCTGCTGCCTGCTCACCACTGTCTGGCTGGTATACGCTTTATAATTCCAGAACACAGAGTCTTGTCTTGTCTCTGAATCTCCCTTCCCTCCCTCCTTTCCTTTCCTTTCCTTTCCTTTCCTTCCTTCCCTCCTTCCTTCTTTCCTTCCTTCTTTCCTTCCTTCCTTCCCTCCTTCCTTCCTTCCTTCCTTCCTTCCTTCCTTCC
>NW_012267260.1:4058027-4071760 GCF_000151885.1 Dipodomys ordii
TTTTTTTTTTTGAACTCAGGGCCTGGGTGCTGTCTCTGAGCCTCTTTGTGCTCAAGGTGAGCGCTCTACCACTTGAACCACAGCACCACTTCCGGCTTTTATTCAGTAGTTTATTGGAGATGAGAGTCTCACGGACTTTCTGCCCAGGCTGGCTTTGAACTGCGATCCTCAGCTCTCAGCCTCCCGAGTAGCTAGGATGACAGGCGTGAGCCACCGGCGCCCGGCTTTTGATCAGCTTTGAATGAGGCTATGGGGAGAGGCGTGACCAAGTAACAAGAGCCTAGTATTCCTGTCGTGTCTGTACCATCCTGACGGACAGGCCCCTTGCCTGGGAGAGGGGGGAGTGGGGTTTGAATGTAAGACCCTCCTGCCTGGACCCACACACCAGTACTTCTGCGTCTGCATTGTGCAGAAGGGTTTTCTTCCTTCCCAGTTGGTCCTCCGGGACAAGTGCTTTGTTCCTCTGCTGTGAGAGGCAGCCTCATCTCAGAGGTGTAACGATAGTTAATTTGGTTAAGTTCTCTTATTTTTCTCTTTCTTTCCATACACGTGGGGGTAGGTATTCTCTGGTCTCATGGATGTGTGTGTGTGTGTGTACATGCATTGTGGGCATGCACACCTGCATGCAAACATGCATGGATATGGAAAGAAAAGACGGACTGACCTGTTATTAAAGCACCTGTCCTTCTTGGGAACCCCCACCATAGTCGCAGCGCTGCCGGGGACTGGATTTAGTCTTCCACATCTTGGACAAATGGTCCACCGTGAGGCCCATCCTCGGCCCTCCAAGATGAGAGTGTGGATCAGTGTTTGACTCTTGTGTCCTGCAGCCTATTGAGTCACATTTCTTGCCACATTTCCATGCAGGGAAACTGTTCTCTACTCTAAGATAGGGGAGGAGGGTTGAACAAGAAACACAAAGATGCATCTGCCTGCCCCTTTTCAAGCCAGCCTCTTGCCCTAGTGTTCTGGGCACTCCCGGAACTCCAGTGTCCCTTGATTTCCCTCTTCTTCCTCAATCTGTTCCCTCCTGGGCCACGAAGCTTCAGAGCAAGGAAAAGGTCCTGTGTCCTGTTCCTCCTCAGGCGCCAGGCTGGAATCTGATATGGAAATGCAGGAGAAACAGGTCTCCAGGTAGAAAATCAGCTCTCAGAACTGAAGGCAATACCTGTCCTGTTAGAATCTAAGTAGTTGGGAGACAGTAGCTCTGATCTGACACTAATTCTGAGTAAACATCTACTACAATCCTTACCTTGCAGATGGTGACCTGGAGAGACATAGAGAAGGTCAGTGCTCAAGGTCACACAGTAACAACTGAAAGAACCAAATTTGAATCCAGGAGGTTTGGCTGTGGATTGTATTTCCCTGTAACCCTCAAAGCCTTGCCTCCTCTCACGTATTACATATTACAAGAGAAGTACCTTCCTTGTATAAAGGATTCTGTGTGTGTATGTGCCAGTCCTGGGGCTTGAATACAGTGGGCACTGTTCTTGAGCCTTTTCACTCAAGACTAGCAAAGTACCACTTGAGCAACAGCTCAGCTTCTGGCTCTTTGGGGATTACTTGAAGAGTCTCACGGACTTTCCTGTTCAGACTGGCTTCAAACCATAACCCATAGATCTCAGCCTCCTGAACTATATAAAGGATTTTTGATACATTAAAAAAAGGTCCATTAGCAGGTACTAGTGGCTCAGGCCTGTCATCCTCGCTACTCAAGAGGTTGAGATCTGAAGATTGCAGTTCAAAGCCAGCCCAAGGAAGGAAAGTCCATGAGACTCTTATCTCCAATCAACTACTCCTCAAAAGAGTCGGAAGTGGCGCTGTGCTCACATTGAGTAAAAGAAGCTCGGAGACAGTGCCCAGGCCCAGAGTTCAAGCCCCAGTTCAGGGGGGGGGGGGGGGGGGGAAGAGGTCTGTCCATTGGAACTGGTAGAGTGGTTCCAGTGGGAGACAGAGAGGGAATCCAATAGTCTAAGATGCTTCCAAAAAGGCCTAAAAGAAAGACGTTATAAGAAAAATGGATTCTATATTATTTTCTTTGTTCTTTCTATGGGTAACCCATGGCCACACACGGGGACAGCACCAGGCAGCAGAGGTCTAGCTCTCGGCATCCCTCTCAGACCCACATGCCAGGACCACGCTCTTTTCTGCTCATTGAAGAGAGCTTAATGGGGAAGGAGTGGAAAGCAACCGGGAAAGCAGGACACACCGCCTTCCTCGAGCACGACCGAGAGAGGAAGCAGGGTGGAGTGAGCACTAGCAAGTGGCAAAAATGTGGAGAAAGTCAGAGTTTGCATTTTTTCCCCCTCCCTGGAACCACCAAATTTGAATCAAATGGTAACTCGAAGAAATTAGTGAGAGTGGCCTTTAAGGCGATTCTGGAAACATCCATTTTGTTTTTATGGAAATCCAACTTGCTCCTTCACTGGAGTTTGTCACATCATCATCTGTCTTGGTAAACACACCAAGATTGTGCATGTTTTGTCCAAGTAGTCATCCATCGGAAAAAACTTTTTCATTCTTTTATTATTACAGCACTGAACGGAATCAGAGAGAAGATTCTGTTCGTTTTCTTTCTTCATTCTAAACCACGGGAAGGAGAATTGCTGTAATTCCTTGTTGACATTCTTCCATCTACTAGTTTTCTTTATTGGGCTACGTTAAATATGTCTCTTTCCATTGAATGGGATATTGTGAAAATATTTCCTTATTCAGATAGAATTATCCACGCACGAGTACAGAAAGGAAAAGTTGGAACGGCTGCGTCCTCGGGCCCATTTTGGACAAAGAACAAGCACACATGCATTAATTCATTTATTTAAAAAGTATTGAGAACCTATTATATACAAGCCAAAAGTTGGTATTAACAATTTCTATTCGAATAAATAAATGGTGATTCTAAACAGGACCAGTCCATCCACTCGTTTATGCTCTTGTGGCTGGTAAGTTAGGAGAGAGGTGCTGTCAAAGGTTTTTAAAGCACCCACCATCTTGGTGAACAATATGTACTGGATAGTCATACTTCTGTTTCAAGGCTAACAAGTAACAGCACCCCGTGGAGGGGTTTAGAACCCAAACTAGTCACAACTAAAGGTGAGGAAGAAAGCCAGGAATATAAGCCAGATCTAATTTTTTTTTTCATTTGAATACTGGTGAACATTTGACATGGCAAATAACTACATTAGGTACCGAGCAGATATGCATCTCAATTTCATAGTAAATACATATGTAACTGTTCATGACAAATGGAATGAAAGGAAGTTGGTGTGCAGACTAATTGAGGAAAGAAGAGTCTGCATACTCTGCATACCACTTTCCTACTACTTATTAAGCTGAATTGTTCATCACTTTCGTTTCATGTGTATATTTTACATCATGGGAAATTGGATGTAGGATGGAATCGTTTATTTTGTGAAGACTTGGAGCTGCAGGACAATGTTGGCTTTATTCTATTGAATTTTTTTTAAATGCAAAGCCATGAACAATGGTAAAATTTTCAAAAGGGAGTTGGCCCCATGAAATCATCACTCATGACTTTTACTTTGCTTTATTTCAAGCTCTTCCATTGCGTAACAATCTGAAAAAAACAACCCACCGAAACTCTTCACCAAGGAATTTCTTCACCAAGAGAGAAAACTTAGGTTGTCATTGAATGTGATACTTCTCTTTACAAAATTCAAGGTAAAAGTCAGATGATTATGAGAATTGCCAGGTTAAAAAAATATTTTTGTATGAAATTGACGCAGACGTTTTTGAGCTAATTCCTCCCGTTTAAATGTACTACTCCTCGATGAAGTTAGAATATGACAAGGTTTTTAAAGGAATTGAAATATGCTAATGAGAGGAAAATACCTTCATGCTCATCTAAGTGCGGGGAGCCCACACATGATTAAAATTCATTTTTTAACATGATGATTTATGTGTTTAATTGTCTACTTAGAAGCCTGAAAATAATCAGGTTAGCACAATGTGGTTTCTGGATACATACAGTATTACATAAACCCAAACTTCATTCCATTCGCCCTGGTCTTTGCAGCTAGGAATCTCTTGTTTTCTGCATCTTAACTCAGGGTCACTGAAGTTATAAGAAAAAGCATCTTAAAAGTGAAAGCCTTCTCTGATCCATCTGTTGTGTGTGTGTGTGTTTGTTTTATTGAACCATGCCTGAACACTTTTGTGTGTGGGACACAATTCAAGAGCAGGTAGAAGCAGCCCAGCAATAGAACAGAACCGGCTCCCGTTCCAGCCACAGTCACTGGCAATCAGTGCTTCAGAGGCAAAACCATAGTCATGGCTCCCGCGTCCATTCTTTTCTGGACCAAACAATGTCACTGCATTCACCAGGAGCCCAACTCTGTCAAGAGAACCCCCTTCAGTAGCCATCTACCCTGACCCTCACAGAAGGGCTACACCAACTGTTAGGTTGATGGTGTAGACTCGACAGAAGACTCTTCTGTCCTTCCTTCTAAGGGCATGCCTTCTAAATAATCTCCTTAGCTGTCAGGGGCCTAAGTGAACCAGGAGAGAAGGGACTTGGACACGGGTGGGGTGGGGGGGAGAGGGGGGACAGGGGGGGTAGCTAACCTTACCATCCCAGGCACTGGGAGTTAAGTTATTTAGGAATAGCCATCATCGAGAACCTCTATCAGTTCACAGGATTAAAAAAAAATATGTCAGGATTGCCCTTCTCAATTTCCCCAAACATTTATTAATGGATTCATTTGCAGATCTGTCTATTGAGAGCAAAGAGGCACTGGTCAGTTACAGGAAGTGAAGTCCAGACTGAAGACTGGAAGCCGGAAGCCCGGCTGGCCAAGTCCGGGTGGGCGCCCTGCTGTCTTGATTCCTAACTGCAATGCGGCCTGGGGGGGTGGGGCGGGAACGTGAACCGCCTCGCCCACCCGAGGCCAGGCCCGGAAAACCCGTGGTGTGGACAGTTCAGAACAATCAACTACGTGCACAAGAGCGGTTGATCATGACCTAAAAGTAAAAGTGACAATTTCATCACATAATAACACTGCTGTTTTCCTTTTTTTTTTCATTTTTTGGGGGGCGAGGGGAGGATTTGTCCTTTTTTTTGTTTCCTTTTTCATTTCCATGTGGGGTTTTTTTTGTTTTTTGTTTTATTTTTTGTATGGAGGGGTCGAGGGAGGGGAGAGATTGTGTCCACTGCAAAGCCGTCGCCCTCAGTGATAGATAGACTAGAAAAAATATCAGCAGCAAGACCGTCTGGAATAGATTGTGTTTGATGTAGCTAGTCTGTCTTTTCTGTTTTTCCCTCTTTCATGGCGGCCTCTGAGCTCTTCCGCAGGGGACCCTTCTCTGAGGTACCATGTCCTTGGCCGGAATCCGCTGCGCTTCCGTTTTTGTGAGTCGTGTGTTTTTCCAAGTAGTTCAGCATTTCACTGAGGACGGTCTGGAACGTGCTCAGGGCCGCACAGATTGCAGGAGTCCCAAAGCCATGAGTAATCAAACTGCAGGTACGGAAAACCACAAACAAACAAAGCCATGAGTGATCAAACTCCAGGTACAGAAAACCACAAACACACGCAAGAGAAATGGGTGAAAAATACCCCCATTTTATGTATTCTTTTTATTTATTACTATTATTTTTGTTGTTGTTCATTGTGGGGTTTGAACTCTGGGTCTGGGTGCTGTCCCTCAGCTCTTCAGATCAAGGCAAATGCTCTACCACTTGAGCCACAGTGCCACTTCCAGTTTTCTGGGGTTTACTTGGAGATAAGAGTCTCACAGACTCTCCTGCCTAGGCTGGCTTTGAACTGTCATCCTCAGATCTCAGCCTCCTGAGTAGCTAGGATGACAGGCGTGAGGCACCGGCGTCCTACTAAAATACCCCCATTTTATCTAGTACACTCTTCCTAGCCTTTATAAGGCTCTCCAATGTTTCTAAGCACTGTGGTGGATAGAAGGTGGTTCAGGTGTTTTCCCTTCTCCATGAGAGATGGGCAGCACAGATGTGGACACATTTTTGCCAAGTGTGTGTATTGAACACAGGACTTGCCCCCGTCTCATTAGAAGCTACTAGAACAGGCCACACACTATGTGTGGGGATCACCCTACCTTCAACATGTCTCCTGCTGCTAGAGGCTTATATCGCGCATGAAGAAGTCATGCTTTGTACGAGTAAAAGGGGGGTTTATGAGCAAAAGAGGGATAGGCAAGGATTCTTACAGAGGGGAGAGGAATGGAGGGTATGGGGTGAGCATTACTGAAAGGTCTTATGGGTACGGGAATTGTCACAACAAAATAAGCAACAACAACATATTAAATAGAGCTGAGTGCCAGTGGTTCACGCCTGTAATCCAAGCTACTCCAAAGGCTGAAATCTGAGGATGGCGGTTCAAAGCCAGCCCACACAAGAAAGTTTGTGAGATTCTTTATCTCCAATTAATCATCAGAAAAGGCAGAAGTAGAGCTGTGGCTTCAGTAGTAAGATGCTAGCCTTGAGTGAAAAAGCTCAGGGACAGTGCCCAGGCCTGGAGTTCAAGCTCCAGGAATGGCATACATGCACAAAAACAAATACAAAATGAGAAGAAGTCTTACTGTGAACTGAAAACATTCAACACAGCGGTGGAAATACTCAGCAAACTGAGAAGACAACCTTCCTCACTATAATATTTATAATGCATGTTAATATAATGGTGGAAAATATTAGCAAGCTGTATATCCAATATGGAATTAGTATCCAAACATAACATATCTCAATAGCAACAAACAACCATTCTGGTTTTACAAGAGGCAAAAGATACAAGTAGATACTGTCCCAAAGATAACGTAAAAATGGCCACTAGGGTAAAGGAAAGATGGTAAAACCACTAAGCACGAGGGATAGGCGCATTAAAACCATGCTGAAATATGTTCGGGAAGCTGTTTTAAAAAATAGAAGAGACAATAAATGTGCACAGAGGTGTACATTGTGGTGGAGGATGTAAACCAGGGAATGATGTCAGTATTAAAATTAAAAACTTTTAATAGAAGCCAACTTTGGAAAGATCTGAATGTGATAGAGACCTTGATTGCTGGGAAAAAGACCAATTTTTATAAAATTTAGGAGACACTAAGGAAACTATGTCCACTTGGATTACAAAAACAAAAACAAGTCAGTGTCACAGTGTATCACAAGAGAGACCCTATCCTAGAGCAACTCCCAGGACAAAGGACTAAATTAGTAAGTTAAATTTGAAAAAAAATCAAAATTCAACACGAGAGGTTTGCATCCAAGATGGCAGCCTTCGAACTCACGACTTCCGTCCCCTGTGGACTGCGTTCCCACTCATTCCGCCTGGACCTCTGATGGAGGCCAGCACATCGGCTTCCCCTTCCTATTACTAATCAGAGGCACAGACAGGCTGGGCTAAGCGTCTGTGAGTGGTAGTGCCCGCTGGGTGGATGCCACCTGATGGAGGGGAAATATAACTTACACTTAGCAGTCATTTCCCTAAGTTTATTCCTGGTGATAAAACGCCTCTTTTCATGCCATCTCCTAATTAACTTTCCCTCATCCTTCTTGCGGCAGCACAAGTGATCTCCCGGCTCGGCTGGCAGCAGCCAGGGTTGGAGATGAAACTGAATTTCTTCTACTCCCTGAGGATTGAATCACCGCAAGGATTTGCAGTTCAGCCATTGAAAGGCCCTTCCGTTGGAAGACAGCTGTATGTGTGTGTGTGCAAGTGCATGTGTATGCAAGCACACCAGCGTTTGTGTAAGACCTGACCACTCTGAGGTATGTTTTTCTTTAATTACTTATGCCACTTACTTTGAACTTAAAGTTTTAAACTTCAATTTCAACTCACAAAGAAGGTTACTTGGGAGACTGAACTTTCTTTTATCACTCAACCTCACGTTCTCAGTTGGATTTTTTGCGTAATGCTTGTGGTGCTATTACTTGTGCCATACCTCCATTTCCTATGGCCTTTTTTTTTTTTTTAAAATAACATGGCTTTAAAAAAAAATCATGGCTGTTCATGAGCTTTTGTGGTAAAGACTGGTGCTCTACCATTTGAGACATGGCTCCACTTCTGGCTTTTCTGGTGATTAATTGGACATAACTGGGTTGTAGGCTTTCCTGCCCAGGCTGCGTTGGAGCTGTGATTCTCAGATCTTGGCTCCCTGAGTAGCTAGGATTATAGGTGTGAGCCACTGTGTCCACTCCAACATTTTTCAATAGCTAGAATTAGAACTCCCCTTGAACTAGAAGATCACCCTGATGGAATCTTATTTTGAATTAAATTAATTGAATTAAATTATTAATAGTTTAACAATTAATTATTAGAATAACTATTTCTGAAAGGTTACCATGCGTTAATACTTTCTGCTCTTTTCTTATCAGATCAGAGCTAGTTAGGTCCACTACCACTTCCGCTGCGCGTCAGCGGCTCACATCTCTAATCCCAGCTACCTGGGAGGTGGGAGAAGGAGAATCTGAGGCCAGCCTGGGGAGAAAAGTTTGTGAGACCCCCTTCTGACACTAGCTGGGCACAGTGGTGCATGCCTGTCACCCTCAATTACGTCGGAGCCCGAGATCCAGAGGACCGCGCCTCCAGTCCAACCTGCGCAGAGAAGTCCTCAAAACATCCCCTCCATGGAGCCCGCAGTGGCGATTCCAGCAACCCACGGGAAGTCTAAAGATCACAGTTCCGCCGCGTGTCTGGGTGGAAAGTAAGAGCTGATGCTAAAAACAACCAGCAAAAGCAACAATAGGGCTGGAGGCACGGCTCAGTGACAGAGTGCCGGCTGAGCTCCAACCCCAGAGCAAGAATGCTCTGACAAGTCAACAAAACAGAGAATATCAACATTTCACCAGATTCAAAGCACAAGCTGCCGCCGTTTCCAGCTGCTCTCCGAGCTGGACCAGGCGTGAAGCGCGGGAGCCTCCAGCTCCTCAGAGAAGGCTAGCTCCCCGGCCCCCACACCAAAGCCGAGACAAGAGTCCTCTCTTCAGTGTGGGCCAGACTTGACTGAAACCAAAGGAAATAGACAAGGAGGAGAAAACTCAGGAACAGGAGAGCTGCCCTGAGAAGCTGGGAGGGAAGCAGAACTCCTCGGCGCTTGGAGAGTGCAGCAGAGAGAGACAGAGTGTTCCTGAGGAGAGGAAGGTGCGTCTGACGGCTGTCAGAGACGGAGGAGCAGACTGTCCCCGGCAGACTTCAAGCCTGCATCGGGATCACTTGACAGAGATATGGGAGAGAAGAGCTGAAGGCCAAGGAGAGTCAGCTATGCAGGAGGACTTCCACACTGAGAACCAACAAAGAGAATGTAATCGCCCGCAAACAATGCCTGTGTATTTGCTACTTTGAAGACATGGAGCCATCCTGGGGAGTTCAGCTCTACAGCATCAGTCATCTCTTGGCTTAAACGGGAGAACTAAGTGCATTGATCATCTCTCTTCACCAGGCCAAAGCCCGATGAGCACCGACACATCATGGCCTTAAGAATGAGGCAGTAGAGAAGCTATCTAAGACGTGATTGATGTAGATTCATAATCTATATTTATTGACATAGATCTATCAGATATAAGTGCAAGGTGTGTTACGGCCTGTGCAGAGAGACAGGAGAGATTTTCTTTCTTTTTGTCTGTCGTGGGGCTTGAACTCAGGGCCTCGGCGCTCGAGCTAGTACTCTACCACTTTGAGCTGCAGCTCCACTTTTGGTTTTCCAGTGGGTAATTAGAGATAAGGGTTTCACAGACTTCCCTGTTTGGGATGGCTTTGAACTATGATCTTCAGATCTCAGCCTTCCGAGTAACTAGGATTACAGGCGTGAGCCCCTGGCACTGGTGAAAGATTAACTTGATTGCTACAAATAATCAGTCACTGTGCTTAAACCTCTTCTGTAGAAAAATTTTCATATGTTCTCTCTGTCTCTCTGTTTCTCTGTCTCTGTCTCTCTGTCTCTCTCTCACACATACACATACACACACACACACACACACACACACTACTAGAGACACAGAGTCCAGGGTCTCCTGCTTACTAGACAAGCCGTCTACCATGTGGTCGACATGAACAGTCCTTTTGTTCCTGTTTTATTTTTGAGACCGGCTTTGAATTTGGGGTTCTCCTACCTCCCTCTCCCACATAGCTGAGATTACAGGCATGTAGCCCTGTGCCTTTGTGTCTTTCTATGTCATTATTTTCAATTAAAGAAGTCTCTAAACCATGGGAGAATCTCCCAGTCATCCTGTTGCTCCCTACCTTTAATGCATTAAAAGACAAGAAACAATATGTCAGTTTCCCAGAGGTGCGGAGGGCAGGTGCAGATTCTACACTGAAAAAACCCATCTTGACTTTCTGATAGGCTATCCTTTCTGAACTGAGCATTAACTCGTCTAACTCCTCTTTGTTGACATTGTCGTAGAGGCTTTTGCTTGGCTTCACATTCAGTGAAATGATGAGAACATACGAATCAAAAAGGACAGCGATACCTTGCTAAGCTGTCCTCGGATCTCAAACAAGGGACTCGGGAATTGTAGAAAAATAGGTCTGTGCCTTTTCTCTATGAGCGGGGGCTGCTCTCTTGGGGAAGCTACCGTGCCCCTGGGTCTCCCTCCGCTGCCCCCCCCAGTCCCAGTCTTGGGACCTGCGTCTCTGGGGCCACGGGTAAGTCTCCATCAACCCTGCCCTCCTAGTGGTGGGTCTCTGGGGCGTTCTGTATTCTGCATGACATCCCACACTGGTGCTGGCCCTCCGGAAACTCTAAATCATGAATCAGCCGGACTCTGGTCAGGTGGATTGAAGGCCAGCCGTCTTCCGGGTGTGAACTGGGTGAGGACAGTGGCGCCCATGCTTGTGGCTTCTTCACGCAAGCTGGTCTGTCACCTGCCACGAGCCCTGGATGTGGGTCCTGTTCTCTATCCCCGCACACCCCACCTGCCCAGAGCAGGCCGCAGCTCTCTCCAGCAGCCAATGGACAATGTCCCAAGGGATGATTTCCTAAGAGATGGTGGGCGCATCAGGTGATGCTAATTCCACACTCCTTCACGCCCATACCATCACGTTTACTCTTCATTTCATTCCTAGCCAGCTCTTAAGAAAAGCAGGTGGTGGGGGAAGGGAGGGAAATCAGACTGGCAGTCCTCTGCTTTCCAAGTCACGTGAGATACGTTTCCACGTTTCCTTTCAAACCACCTTTTCCTTGAGCTTCTGGTTCTGTCAGAATTACGGTTACCACTGTCAGCAAGAAAGTATGAAAGAGATGTACCCAGAATATTGGCAGAATCTTATCTGAAGTGTCTCTTCAATACGTTAGTGTGTGAGACAAAGCTTTGCACAAGTCTTACTACCTCTTCAAAATGACTCAAACACATTTTATGCATAAACGGACATGTTAGTTGAAAATATTCTTGTACAACCATTTGAAAATAGCAATTTAAACAAACGAATTAGAGGGCTGTACTGACAAGCGTGTAGAGGGCCCTAGGTTTGATTCAAAGGCATCACAAGTGAAAAAGAAAAAGGAAAAGAATTTATTTTTTCCAAAGATGGAGGAATTATTGGCTTACAAATTTCCTAGGACCATAGTTTGTAAAACTGCCTATCTACCAGAACTGGTTTCATGGTTTCAAATATAATACGGATGTTCAAGTCTCACCTTAGATTTCCTAAATCACATCTTTTACATACCTTGTGCAGTTCTCGAGAATTTTTGGAAGAGCTCTGAGGCTGATTCTGATCTGAGAGCAAGTTCAAGGGTTACATTTGTATAATGAAGAGTGTTAATGAACACTTTGTGATCTTATTTTATTGTTGCATCATTTGATAAATGAACAGCAAAAACTGCAAACACTTCAATTCAATTGAAGCTGTATCATGAGCCTTCTATCTGGATTTTTATTAGAAATCTCAATTACGCAAACTGTTCTTAAGAGGATATTATTTAAGACTTGTGAAAGAATGAAGTTAGACCTTTGCTTTTATGTCTTCTATAAAACAACTCAAAATGGATCAAAGCCTTAAATGTAAATTTTGAAACTGTGAAATCTTAGAAGAAAAGCTAAGGAGAGCTTCAATACCTTAGACTAGATTAGGATTTCCTGGGCAGGATTAAAAAAAAAAAAGCTCAGGCAATAAAAGTAAAAGAATGTACAAAGTAGACCACGCCAAAATTTATCATTGGGCATCAAAGACACATTCAACAGAATTAAAAAAACAACATATGGGATAAAAGAAAATATTTGTTAACTGTATATCTGATAAAAAGAATA
The DNA here is from genome assembly GCF_000151885.1 of Dipodomys ordii. Taxonomy (NCBI): domain Eukaryota; kingdom Metazoa; phylum Chordata; class Mammalia; order Rodentia; family Heteromyidae; genus Dipodomys; species Dipodomys ordii. The sequence goes on from NW_012267260.1 coordinate 4,070,251, forward strand.
GCATCCAGAATGCACAAATAACTCTCGCAACCCAGCAACATAAAACTAAATAACTGTATTTGTAAATGGACAGAGACCCCAAAGATTGCAAAGGAATAGCTAAAATGCTTATGTAAAGATATTCAAAACTGCTCCTCACTGGGCAAATGCAAATAAAGACTTTCATGAAATATTATCAATTAGGATGGTTATTGTTTTTTTTCTTTTTAAGTGAGGAAAGGATGTGGAGGGATGGAAACCTTTGTGTACCATGGAGAATATCAAATGGCACCATTATTAAACTCAGACGCATGGTTGTTCATATTTTAAAAGAAAATTTAGATTAGCCAGTGATTAAACAATCTTACCCTGAGTATGCAAAAGAATGGAAGGGATTTTTCAGAGAAACTCGCAAAACTGTGTTCACAGAAGCAGTATTCCCCCAAGCCCATATGCTGGGCCGGCCATCAATAGATAGTGATGAGCTTTGGGAAATATGCTTAAATGAACACTTTATCAACAAGAGACAAATACTTATGATCTCCCTTAGACGAGGAATCGCGTAGCCAAACCCATGTGCATGGAAGGAGCTGAGGGGAAGAATTGTGGAGTTAATTGTTTTAAAAGGTATAAAGTGCCAGCTTTGCAAACTAAAAAAGTGTGGAGCTTAGCTGTATAATAATACAAGTATGAGTAATGCTACTAAATTGTATACTTAGAAATGGTTACAGTCGTACATTTTTACATCATTTAATGTAAATATGTTTAACTTTGCTGAATTGGACATCTAAAATGGTTAGGATCATATATTTTACATGTTTTACTCTACTAAATTGTATACTTAGAAGTGGTTCCAATCATGCATTTTATGTTGTGTGTGTGTTTTAAAATCACAATTTCTTAAAGAAAATATTATGTTTTTTAAAAAATGCATGTAATTTAAGAAATCTGCTAGAAAAGCCAATTTTTGCTAAATGAGTTTCTGTAATTATAATCCTCCTACTGTCCATTAGTAGATTTCATCTAAGTAAATAATCTACAAAATAAAGAAAAATGTTGACAAATGTTTGAAAAAGCATAGTGCATAGGGAATCATAGTTTTATGATATTCAGAATACTTGATATGTAAATACCTATATGAATGTACTCTTCTTATTGTGAAAATAAAATCACTACCATAGTTTGCCCTTAGTAAGTGCACCATATACAAGATAAATTGAGAATCTAGTTATCTATTTAGTGTTTTATATTTCAAATACAATCTTTCATTTTTACTGTGGGTGAGAGTAGCCATTAACCTTATATTTTGCTCTGCTTGAAGAAACACGTTTGTGACCATTTCCCCCCTTCCTTCCTCCCTCCCTTCCTCCCTCCCTCCCTCTCTCCCTCCCTTCCTTCTTTCCTTCCTTCCTTCTGTCCTTCCATCCTTCCTTCTTTCCTTCCTTCCTTCCTTCTGTCCTTCCATCCTTCCTTCTTTCCTTCCTTCCTCCCTCCTTCTATCCTTCCATCTTCCCTCCCTCCCTCCCTCCCT
>NW_012267260.1:4071885-4103671 GCF_000151885.1 Dipodomys ordii
GTCCTTCCTTCCTTCTGCCCTTCCATCCTTCCTTCTTTTCTTCCTTCCTTCTTTCCTTCTGTCCTTCCATCCTTCCTTCTTTCCTTCCTTCCTCCCTCCTTCTATCCTTCCATCCTCCCTCTCTCCCTCCCTCCCTCCCTCCTTCCTTCCTTCCTTCCTTCCTTCCATCAGTCTCGGGGCCTGGGTGCTGTCCCTGAGCTCTTTTGCTCAAGGCTAACGTTCTCTCACTTTGAGCCACAGCACCACTTCTGGTGTTTTGGTGTTTAATTGGAGCTAAGAGTCTCATGAACTTTCTTGTCTGAGCTGGCTTTGAACCATGGTCCTCAGATCTATGAGCTACCAGCACCAGCCTGTTACCATGCTCTCTTTGGGGAGGTAAATACAGGCTTTGTAAAGCCAGTGTAAGAAATGCCCACTTCATGTTTAGAAGGGAAAGTTTATTCTAAAAACGTCTATGGCATAAAGTTTGGCAACTGAGTGAAACACCCACCAATAAGCAGATTGTGTCTGGGCTGAGAGAGCAAATGCTTTGCCCCTTTCCTTCCCACACTGGCCCACGTTCCATTTACCCATCGACATTCTACTTTGCTTCAGGCTAGGAATGCAAGGCTCACTGGTCAATGAAGGCTTCAGCCTGTAGGGCTGAAGACAACCTAGTACACAGAGCATGGAGTCCCATTCCCTGAACTTTTCCTTAGCCAAAGTTTGTAACTCCACCAACTTCTTTGGTCTTGAGTAAATATTAGTAAGTTCTGAATTTAACTTCTGTAAAAATTAGATTCGTTTAGTGTTTACAGAAGCAAAACCATGGAAAACACGCATGCAATGTGATAACGTGAAGCTGTGTGTGCTTTTAAAACTTGGTGTGGTAATGGAGACAGACACTATGCCATTTATGGAGTGTTTGCTTGCATTCTTTAACTCATTCTAGTTTACTACCACTGTCGTATAGAGAGGGGCTTTATCATTTAATGGGAGGGAAAAAAATGTGCTAAGAGCATATCAGTTACCCCTAAGCAACTCATTTCATACGAATAAGGGTTCAAAGAGAAAAACGATTCTCTTGACTCCAAATATGTTTTTGCCTTAATTTTTCTAGGCATTGTGTCTCCTCCTCCTACTTTTTTTGGTGCTTATCCTAGGGCTTGAACTTATGGACTAGACACTGTCCCTGAGCTTTATTGCTCAAGGCTAGAGCTCTACCACTTGAGCTACAGCCCCACTTCCATAGTAGTTAATTAGGGATAAGAGTCTCATGGACTTTCTTGCTTACGTTAGCTTTGAACCATGATCCTCAGATCTCAGCCTCCTGAGTAGCTAGGATTACAGGCCTGAGCCACAGGCATCTACTTTCTCCTACCTTTGCTATCTCAGTTGAGTAGCAGGAAAAGGCTCTGTGAAATATATTCCACATTTGCTGCATTTGTGGAAGATAAATCCTAAGCTCAGTCTCTCGAGATGTGTTTAATACATGTTGAGGAGACATCTGACATATTGGAAGAGAAAATATTATATTTAAAATTCTCTGCTTTGGCAGGCTAAATTTCAGCTCATTTAAACATTCATTATTTCAGCCAACAAAGTAACAGACTAATCTTATAATCTTGAGAAGGCATTGGAAGCCTTTTTTAACTTAAGCTATAATAATCTTTCCTTAGCATTGTTTTATTTTAACCAAATGCTCACTAAAAGAAGACGAAATATTTTATACTAATGAGGCTGAGCACATCAGCACTTGAATTCTAGAGCCTGAAAATGGGAAGGCACTTGAAGAACTATTTTTTTTCATTGTACCTAGGGAATAAATTAACCATAAAATATTCTATTCATTTCTAAAATATCTCAGAAAATGAAATGTATGCTTTCAATAATGCATTCCAGGCTGTGGTGTTGGCTCACTTAAGAACTGGGTGCAGTTTCTAATTGGGTAGAAATGATCAACATACTCCGAGGCCAAGGACCAGCCCCCCATCAGGCCCTGAGTCCGATGACACCTTGATCTTGAGCGATGAGCAATTACCTCTTCTATAGGCCATGTTATTGTAAGTCCTAATAGGTGAGGCCCTGCCGTTTTAGTTTCCATGGGGTTCTCCAAATGGAACGGCGATGACCATACAATGGGCAGATAAGAAAGGGTGTCTCCACCCGCTGCTGAGAGAACCCAAGCAAAGGGTTCAGGCCTTACCTGAAATGGGTTAAATGTCTCTGGATGTCGAGGTCGAGAATGGGAGTAGGTCTGGAAGATCCGAGTGGTGACCGGTCTTGACTCAGGAGGTCTTGGAATTCTTTACAAATTTGTCTAAAAGGAAATATAGGAAATAATTGAAACTCTTGAAACTGGACCTTTTCCCTTTTTCTGTTTGTCAATTGCTATTGCAAAGGTGATATACAGAGGGGTCACAGGTACGTAAGTCAGGTCGTGAGTACATTTCTTTTCGGACAGTGTCACCTCCTCCCTTGTTTTCTCCAAGTTTTCCTCTGCCGACCCCCGTATGATTTATTTTCCACGTAGTGACTAGTGAGTATCACCACTGCATTCGTTCACCCTTTAACCCCCTCTCCTCAAAAGAGAGAAACTTACACATAAGACCAAAGATACAGAAAACAAAGCAATAACAAAAAACAAAATAAGGAAAAAAATCCCTTGGAGTTCATTTTGATAAACATTATTTCGCATGATCATATGTACATAGCTATTGAGTCATGGAATGATACTTTACTAGTGATTTTTATGTCTTTGAAAGAAATCTCTGAAGATCCACCTACAGTATAGAGTTCAGGTTCACTGTGGTGATTCTGAGATTAAGGACTATAAAGAGATTTGAGGCAAATAACAGTCCTTAGGCACTGAGAAGGTCAAAGTTCATCTTTTCAAGTGAATATTCATAGGTTAATCTTAGGTTAAAAAATCAGTGACAAAGGATTATAATTCATAAGTGCTCTTTAGGAAAATTAAAATTTGACTTTAGGACTATCAGATCTGTAAATGAATTTCACTGAAGTTATAGGCTTATATCATTCAGACCTGCAACGTAAGTTGATGTTAGAAAAAAATTTCACCCCCCAGATATTGTATTATTTTACAGACTCTCATGGACTAATTTCATGCTTAATGTTTTAAGCAAGTAAACTCTTACCCAAAGATTAGTTATTGGTCTCACACAAACTGTAATATTATATTTCATTCAAGCTGATAGCTTCCAAAAAAAATGCTCTGTAGGACATTTTTTTCTGCTGTTTTTCTTGCCTTACATGATTCTGAATTCTGCTTATTAGTCAAGAGCTTGGCTGTGTATGTTGAATAACAATAATCTGAATGATGAAATTCTAAAGAAAGAATATATGGAGAAGGCAACGACAATAATACGCAATACAAGATGGTGCCAGTGCCTTATTCCTGTAATCCTAAACCATTCAGGAGGCTGAGATCTGAGCATTGCAGGAAAGTCCGTGAGACTCTCATCCCCAGTTATCTACCAAAGAAGCCAGAAGTGGAGCTGTGGCTCAAGTGGTAGAGCGCTAGCCTTAAGCACAAAAGCCCAGGAAACAGCACCCAAGCCCTGAGTTCAAATACGAACAAATGACAACAACAAAAACCCCAAATCCAATTAATCCAGCGAGTAATGCTGCCCCTAAAGAATGAACTCAAGAACTATCATAGATGCCACGAATAACTCAAAACCAACCCTCATATGGACAGGAAGGAACCAGATGCAAGACTTTTCTCTCACTCTATACAAAAAAATCAGATAAAATGAACCAAAGACCTTAGTCTAAGACTTCAAACTTTGATATTTGCACTGGAAAGCACAGGGCAAACACTTTAAACTACAGACATAGACGTAAAGAGCAACTATATACAAGAAATACAGTCAAGGCGCATTAATCACGTTTAAATAATTAAGTGCAACTTTACCTAGGTATTTTTTGCAGTTTCCTGGAGACAGTAGCATCATCTAGGCTATTATTTGTTATTTAAGAGAGATACATTGCTATTTTGGTTTCTAAAAATTTAAATAGAGCTTCATGAAATCATTTTTTTTCTGACTAGTAGCTCAACATTATTTCCATGTTCTCTCTTTCTCTCCTTCACACACACACACACACACACACACACACACACACACACACACACAACTTCGAATTGTCTGAAGACTAGTTGTAAAACTTTCTCCCAGATTGAAATAAGTTTTCAGAATTTAAAGAGCAAAACATTGTTTTCGTTCTGGGGGTGTATGATACTAGGTAACTGAATAAAATAGCTTGTAGGCTGACAAATCCACCTTTTTCCTATATCAAGCTATAATAAAATTGATGAGTAAGAAAAAGGCAAAGTAGGGGAAAGTCAACTTGTGCTACATAATCCAACAACACCACACATTAGAATTCATATCTTGGATATTTCATTCTACTGCCTACCTCACTGACATGACATAGTTTCTAGAACTGAATAAAGGTGATCGTTTCTTCATAGGCAATTATTGTCATTGACTCATTATTACAGTTCCAGTTATTATTTTTATGACTAGCTCGATTCTTAAAGTTTGGTTTCTGGAGCTATAGTGTGAGATATTCTTACATCTCAAAACAAAATGTCATACTATGAATTATATAACACTAACTAATCTTCGCTGAATCATACATTCTAACTTTATCATTTACGTCATTGTTCTTGAGCATGTCTTTTTCTTTTGTAAAGTTGATTTCTGGATTTAAATTTCTGTCTTTCTCCTACTGACAGTTAGGAGAAAGTTTAAATGTTCACTTTTCTGCCTTATCTTAACATAAACACAGAAATGTAAAACATAATTCTAAATTTAATGAAGACGTTGTCATATGTTTTCTATTAGCCAAGTAAAAAGTAGTTTGTCTGGTATGTCTATAGAATTCCAAAAGGCATCTCAGCTTCTCATCTTACACCAAGATATTTGGTATGAAATGGAGAAGAATTATGAGACCAAAGACCCTTAATGGGCCTTTTATACAAGTGTAAACTGAATACAACAGACTTAAACAGAACAAAGTCTGTCCCTTGTCCAGGTGCAAAAGAAACCAATAGACCACTTGATCCAAGACCACCAGCAGTTGGATCTTGGGTTCAACAAATTTGGTTTTAATATTATATATTTTGAATATGTATTTCAATATATATTATATATACATAATCCTCTATATATATATACATAGAGTATTATCTGGTTGAATTCACTACTTTCAAATGAATGTCTCATGACAACTTCAACAAATCTGGAAGTATTAATCTGGAAGGATTTCTCTTATTCTGTGGGAAGAACATCTCATTAACAGTTTGAATGCACTGAAAGACTCCCACGCTCTTGCACAGAATGACGGTGGTCTCCCGGGGAAAGAAACCTGTGTGTGGAAGGCTGTGGAGGTTGAGGTGAGATTACACAACTTCCTGGGGAAGTGGAGTCTGGGGGAGGGGGGTCTCTTTGGAGCAGCGAATGTAACTCTTAGAATATGCATGAGGAAACCACACCCAGACAGTCTTCAGAAGGAGAATAATTGAAAGTGTTTCTTTTTGGGTACTATGTGATGGGAGACAGCAGACCCACTGGGTCACCAGCAGCCACTCCAGCCGCCCGCCAGCTGACAGGCCCCCAGAACACCTGGAGACACCATCTGACCTCTGAAATGATAACGTTCTCAGGACCTGTGATAGGTTTGACCTTTCCTCTGAGGTGATGAAATCAGTTATACTTGGCAACTCTGTGTTTTCAGCTCTTTTCCGAGAAATGGCAACATAACCAATGAAGACCTTCTGAGTTAAGTAGCTATTTGTGCCAGGCTCTGTAATCCCAGCTACTCAGGAGGCTGAGGTCTGAGGGTTACAGTTCAAAGTCAGCTACAGCAGCAAAGTCCATGGGACAGACTCTTATCTTCAATTGACCAACAGAAGTGGATCTGTGGCTCAAGTGGTAGAATGTTAGACTAAATATAAAAGCTCAGAGACAGTGCCTAGGCCCTGAGTCCAAACCCCCTAGGGGGTGGGAAGAGGGAAAGGGGAGACAAGGAAAGCCAGGAAGAGTACAAACAAAATGGAAACAAAGACCAAAGGTCTAGATAGAGATCTTCCCACTAAAATGTTGTCAGATATATTGAACAAGGACAGGGTTTATCACCAAATTTTATGTCTTAAAATTTGTGTGTGTGTGTGTGTGTGTGTATGCAGTGTGTGTATGTGTGTGTGTGTGTTTATGGTGTGTGTGTGTTTATGGTATGTGTGTGTGTGTGTTGGTCTGCATTCTTTGCTTTCTTGGTCCACTTAGCCTTTTCCCCCCCCTCTTTGCCTCTACTTTAGTTTTATTCATTTAAACAGGATGAGAGAATTCTCCAGAACTCTCCAGAAAGCAAAGCATAAACATATTCCTACACCCTACAGTATGAACCAGAAGGGTGTATGAGCACTGTGTAAAGTCTTGAGAATTGTGGGTGCGCTCATTAGCTGACTCATCCCCCACACCAACCCCCGAGTTTGTACATTTTCTGAGTTACATTAAGCACTCGGGGAAGTGGGACTATTTACTTTGAGAATTATGCATTCTGACTCGGCTTAAATTTTAGGCAGCGCTCGGTACAGAGGGAGATAATTATTATTGTGGCCGTTTCTAAGAAATAATGTTTGTAACACTATATTCTACAAAAGTTTCTCTTTAAACATCTTTCCCAAGTTAGTTATAAATGCTGTTGCATCCACCTTGAACTAACCACCTGGAACAATCTCTCCTAAAATCTGATTATAGAGCCAGAAAATTATCTAAGATGATTAGCTGCAGCATCTGGGTTCCATACACTGAAGACGAAAGAAGTATTTTTCTCCAAAACCCTTGAATGAATTACAATGGTATTTCAGGTCTGTTGGGGTTTTCACACCATAAGTAGAAATTTCCCCATAAATGATCAAAGAACTTTCTGGAGTTGTAGAATTTGGAAGCCTTCTGATGTCTCATTTCCTATGGTGTCGGTAGATTTGCCAACCTTAGTTTAGTTATTTTAACTTGCATTTTAGTTGGGCTTAGTTTCTTATGTATTATATCCCTTTGGTTTGGGCTTTTCTTTGTCTGAGTTTGAACTCAGAACCTTGTAGCGTCAAAGGGTAGTGTGGTGCTACTTACGGTAGGCTCCTCCCTCCCTTTAGTTTATTTTTCAGGTAAAATCTCATTTTTTTTGAGGGGGGCCCTGGAGCTGGTCTCAGACAATGATCCTCCTTCTTCTGAGATCCCCGACAGCATGTGCCTATAACTTTATTTTATTATTTAGCTTTTTGGTACCAGTCCTGGGGCTTGAACCCAGGGTCTTTAGCTTTTTCACTCAAAGCTAGAACTCTACCACTTAAACCACAGCTCCATCTCTGCTTGTTGAAGATAAGAGTCTCATGGACTTTGCTGCCTTGGCTGGTGTTGAATTGGGATCCTTAGATCTCTCTTCTTGAGTAGCTAGGATGACAGGTGCGGGCCACTAGGGCCCCGGTAATACCTTTACTTGGAAATAGTTGCTTTGGGGGAGTCAGTGCAGGGCGTTTTGGCTTAATTATTCACAAGAAAAGATGGGGCGCTGAGCTGCTGCTGGTTCTTGGTTCTAGAAGTCTTTCTTTCTCTGTCTCCATCTTTCAACCCCATTCTTCAGGCATAGTGTTCTGAGACCTTAATCATCATTTATTGAAGGGAACAAGGGAGACTTCCTGCAACCTTCGTTACTTCAACACCTTTGGAGTGGTTTGTAGCTATGGCTTGGGGCACATGGGCGGTAGCGTTTGTTGCATGGTTTCCCTGCTGGAGTGTGAACCCGCGCGTGATAGAAAGCGAGGGCTTTCTATACTGTGTCCCTCGCTCTCGGATGAGAGAGGCCTGGGCAGCTTACTTGGTGGCTAGGATCATCTTCTTCCGTGCTGTCTGCTCCTTCTGTTCCATGTGCTGTCGGGCGAGATGCTCTCCTACTGCTTTGGCTGGAAACTCCGTTTCACACGTGTAGCCAAAATCCCGCGCAAGGTGCAACGCTTCCCCTGGTGGCAGAGAACACAAGTCAGTTTCTTCAACACCCAGACTTGTAACACCAATAACTCGCCTGGTCCCCTAGGCTTAGGCCTGCTTCTGGTTCAATATGGTATTCTTTTTTTTCTCCTATTTATGCTAAACATAGATGTCCAGGGAGGAAAGATGAGGAAGAGCTGAGGAACGGAGAAGGAACTTTCTAAACCATGTAATGTGGTCAATCAAGAGGCAAAGACAGAAACACAGCCCAGGAGCTCTGTCTCTGCGCACAGTCTGACCCATTAACCACACTGACATTTAAGACACGGTAGAATTAATTCCCAAGGACAAACTTCCACAAATGTATTTTGTTTCCCAACTCCTGTGCCTTCTTATCAGTCTCCCCGAACTCCTCCTAATGCCCAGGACACCTACCAAAACAAATGTCCAGCAGAGAGTCCAAATAACTTTTCAAGATAGTACATTGGAACAAAAATAAATAAATAATACCATGTTCATAACAATACATTGCAAAAGATAGTATAGTACATGATTAGAGAACTAGCTACAATACATGATAGCATGAAGTACAGTGTTACAAGGTTACAAAATTGTGCATACTTCAGTAAATTTGTTTTTGGTCAGTCATGGGGCTTGAACTCTGGGCCTGGGCACTGTCCCTCAGCTCTTCAGCTCAAGGCTAGCGCTCTACCACTTGAACCACAGAGCCATTTTCGGCTTTTTCTGCTTATGTAGTGTTGAGGAATCAAACTCAGTGCCTCAAACATGCAAGACAAGCACTCTACCACTGATCCACCTTCCCAGCTCCTTTTAGTAAAATTTTAAGAAGTGCGGTGGAAATATCTTACCTGGAAAAATAAGATTTAATAATGAATGTTTGCCTAGAAAACCATAGTTAGTTTTTACTATAAATTTTTTTACTATAGTTTTTACTATAAAAGCTTAGTCAAAGCAAACCTAACCTGATAATGTAGACTTATTTAAAAATCCAGCTATCATTATACTGGAGGTATTGTTCTGTGATGCAGGGATTGCTTAGTATGTGTACGTGCCAGACTTTAGGTTTGATCCCTAACAACTTAAACATTCACATATACATGTGAACACACACACACACACACACGTATGAAACTTCTACTTTACCGCCTTTGTTCAAGGTACAACAGTCAGCAGATGAAAAGGGAGAGAGAGAAAAAGGGATAGGAAAGATTGTTGTCATAGCAATAGTAGTTTCAATGACACCAACAAGATGCCCTATATTATAGTAGCATTGTATAGTTTTCTCTGCATTTACATAAACATCATCTTTGATTGTGGATGGTTGCTATAATGGTGACCTTATGATATGTAAAAAGAAAGAGGTAAAAAAAATGGTATGAGGAGGAGGAATGAGTTAAGGCAGTGATCATGGGAGATGATCAAACAGAGACATAACGAATTAAACTTTGTCATGAAGCGATCAAAAGATCTCAGGCTTGATGACAAAAATCCCAGGAACCTTGTTCGGTGCTTGGCCAAGAAGTGGTGGGGGTAACGCATTTTGGGATAGGCAGAGTCGGAGAGTCCATACAAGGAATGAGGATAAATAAGAGGAGAAAGTGCTGAAAGATGAAAGCTAGGTGAAACAAAACTACTTTCAGCAACGACACTTACTTTTTTCCTAGAAAAATAAAAGACATCATAGTCTTTCCGATTGGGAAACTCTTATTTACTAAGAAAATAAATGATTATACAACACAGAAAAGCATTTTAAGTTAAAACAGAGCAGAGAGACTAGAACCCAGGGAGAAATTACTACTATCTTCTTACAAGTAAGTAGTTCAACAAGAAATAGTAAATTCACTTTCTAAGGTTTCTTTTTCCGGACATATACATATAAAAATTCCAAGTACGCAGCAAAGCTGCAAGAATTCTGCAGTACACCCATCTTTCATAATACTCTAAGCCTGATTCTTCATTTATCTGACCATCTGTCTACACTCTACCCATCAGCTTTTATCAAGTGCAAGAAGGGAGAAGGCTGAGAGGGCACTGGGGCTCAAACACAGAGACTCGCATACACTAAGCCAGCCCTCTGCCACTGGGATACACCCCATCCCTGTTTGTGGAAGTAGGCCTGATAGCTAAACAGGAATTGATGGGGTCTGGCCTTTTGTTTATTTGACCAAAGAGAACTTTCACACATGTGCTAGGTGAATAGGCAGACATCAGCTAACATTCTGACTTGTGTTTTCAGTGTATACAGATATGAACCAAATGATTCTTGCCTATATGCAAATATGTTTAAGTTACTTATTACCACGTGATGCTGAAATTGCCTCTTGTTTGTGTATGACCCAGTCAGGCTGGAACCATTTTTCTCATTCCTACATGGTGATAGGTCCTGTTAGATGATGTCAATGAGGCTAATGTAATTACTCCTAAATTTTTAGTACAGACAAGGTTTTGAGTGTTTTTTTTCTCTTCTAAAGAACCTTTAAAATAAACAATAGCAAATCTGCAATTGAAATTTTCATACTAGTGAGGTAGAAAACATCATTACTCCCCTCTGTACAGCATGTTCACAAAATAAAATAAAATATAAAAAAAAGAAAACATCATTACTTCTTTTTTCAGTTTGCTTTATCTCATTTTATTTTTTATTATTTTATTCTAAATTTGTGTGTGTGTGTGTGCTGGCACTAGGATTTGAACTCAGGATGTCTTCTCTTGATTGGCTTTTTCACTCAAGGCTAGTACATTACCACTTGAGCCACAGCTGGACTTCCAGCATTTTGTGGGGTAACTGGATATGGCTTTTCTGTCAGGTCTGGCTTTGAAACGAGATTAGTGTGAGTACTGCTGGGTTAGTGGAGAATCACTAAGGCTGAGGCTGAAACAAATAAGCAACATTTTAAAGGTGATTTTGCCCAGTACTTCATTAATGTAAGAAAATAGTAGAGAAAACATACACCTATTTGGTGGACAAATATGACAATGCATTGCTATGTAGAATCATCTTTTCTTTTCTTTTTTGCTAGAAATATGAACAAGGGAAAGTATTGAGAAATTTAAAAACACCAAAGTGTGACTCACCAAATAGTGTTCCCACGCCCTTCCAGAAGATAAACTCCTGGCTGTTCCCAGGCTGTGTTGTTTTGTAAGTAACTCAGTAACACTATGTGTAATTCCAACACATCAGGTTGTATATCTGGGATAGCTGCACAATGCACTGCTAGCACAGATAATTAAAGAGCATTTGGACAGCAGCATGCCTCTTGAAGTTCCTGCTAAAACCCGATTCTCCATAATCTGCTTGGCTTTATGTAGATCTCTGGCTCACGGTGTGGCGGTTACAGAAACAGTTTGAGTGGAACAGCTGCTATTTACATCTACACCGACAGCCAGATCCTTCCTTCCCTTCTTTCTGTTTACTGCTTCCACCCCCCTCCCGCATGTCATGAAACATTGTTACAGGATGCAGAGCAATGCTACATCAAAAACAAAAAAAGTGGCGAGTGAAGACACTGATATCCAGTTAAAGCATGTATCTCCTGCCACAGAAGCCTGGTGGGTGAAGATCCAAAGATGAACCAGAAAATGGATGCATGAATTAAAATACATGTGCTGTTAAAAAGACAAGAAAAATATAAAGTCAGATTCCTCAATACTACATTAAAGAAGTGGCAAGTGCAGACTCAGAGATCCAGTGTAAGGGTCTATCTCCTGCCACAAGAGCTTTGTGCATGAAGATCTAAGAATGAACCAGGAAATGAATCAATAAATTAAAATACATACGCTATTAACACGCACATACAACACAAAGGCTCAAAGCCTAGGCGCCTCTGATCATATGAAATATTTATCGAGATGAACTCCAGGAAGTGAAACAAGAGTGTTTTTTCCCTCCATTGCTATTTTTCTTTTCTTTTTGTTATGTTTGTTTACCTGTCTTTGGGAGGGTAAAGGGGACACGGAAATGGAGGCGCAAAAGGTGGACAAATGCAGCAGTGGTATTCACTAGACACTGTGTTAAAATGAACTGTGCAACGTGTGGATGGAGGGAAAACCTGGGAGAGATCTTGGGAAAGGGTGACACTGTCCAAGAAGAAATGTACTCTTTACCTGACTTACATAACCCCTCTGTAGAACAACCCAGAATAAAGAAAAAACGTACATACACACACAGACAAAACCCATCATGTTAAATTCTCCACGGCAGATAACTAAGAGTTAACAGGTTTAGAGGGGAAAAAAATCACAATTTTAGGATCATACAAGCATATGAATAAGCCTCTAAGAGTTTTGACCGATGTGCGACAGTAAGGACCTATGAACTATGGCCTGTGAGCATCTATGACCTGTGAACTATGGTGCACAGCGAAGCCCAGACACAGCAGCCTGGGGTGGAGCAGAGCCTGCCAGGAGGGACCGGGCATGCCTGGCATAGCAGCGGGGTCCATGCGTACCCCGGCAGATGGGCTTAATATCCAAAGTGCAAGGCTCTCTGTTCCACGTGTCAAGTCATTGTTCCCCACCCCTTCCCAAAAGTAGAGCCAGTGGAAGATATTCGCTTTTCCAACCATGACAGTAGCAGCAGGTGCTGATGTGCTCAACAACTCCATGGATGTGGGCAGACGTAAGTTATAGAACATGGGGAGAACATTAAAACAATGCTCTCTGGATTTCTAGGAATTATTTTCCATACTGGAAAGCAAAAAGTAACAAGAAAAAGCTAGTAAAAAAAAAGTGATGAGGAAAAATGTAAGTGCCCCATCAACGCTACCCTGCATGAAAAGTGAATGGCAAAATAGTTTCTGCAGATAAGTAGGGCGGCGTGTTCTGTGGAGATCCTGGTCTTGCAAGGAACAGATAGCTCGAAGTGTGCTTTAAATTAGAAGACAAAGAACCTGATTTTTAATTTTTCCTTTTTAAAAGAAAACACATTTTTACTGTATTTTGGGGAAAATGTTCTTTACATAACTAAAAGTAAATTTTGAACCCTAATTGGAACAAAGTAGTACTTCTGTACTGTGATTCATTCGATAGATTTGTTTAACCAATGATCACTTTAAAAATATTACCAGCAAGACTAATTTGGGCTGAACTTAGTATTCTAAGGTCAAAGGTCATTCTATTTTTACTACAACGTAAAATTACAGAACACTTCACAAATTTGTACGTCATCTTTGTGTAGGAACCATGCAAATCTTCTCTGTGTTGTCCAGTTTTAGGAGATGAGCTGCCCAAGCAAGCACTTCCATGTCATTAAATTAAAAAAAATGGTTTATATGTCTTAAGTTCCACTCATATAGCTACAGTTTCAGTCTTATCTCTGTGTGTAGTAGATTCAAACCCATAGAACTTTTTTTTTTTCCAAGAAGAATCTATTTGCAAATTTTGACTGTAGTTTCAAACGTGGATCTTGTGTTAAGTATATTGTGTTATAATATAAAACTGCACTAAAACTTAGAGCTGAAGAACAGAGGTAATACACCTCAGTTTTAGAGCACTTGGGACAGGAAGGCAGCGTGACAGGACGTCTCTCACTGCTGGGAGCCGGGGCAGGGCGTCTCCCTCAGTTAATCATGGTTTTGTTCAAACTCAGCATTCTGTGTTCTCAACTCACAGCTTTGTTCTCATTCCACACACTGCCACTGACATAGCGTTTCATTTCATATAAGCTTTCTTTAAAGGAAAATACATGATCTATTATTTATTATTCTTTATTGGTTGATTAAAATAGTCTGCTGAGGAGTTCTCCCAAGATTTATAATGCAAAAACGAGTGCAAAAGAAACTCCCTAGAAAAGCACATATTAAAAACACGCACAAACATGAGTGCGTTACTCTGTTGGTGTAGCCTTTGATTAACTGGACCACACTTGAAGGTAAAGCTACTAACCCCTTGCTAACCTATAACTGGAGACTTTGCTTAATTGACGAAGTCTAGATCCCTCCCATATCAGTTAATCTCTGGCATTAGGGATGACCAGTTTTTGAAAACTCCAGAACTAATTTTCTCAACCATGGTTGAAATTCATGGTGAAGAGTAAATGATTGTATCTAAGGATTCTGTGATTGGTCCAGAAGGAAGACATTCACTACAGGTTGGGAGAATCTGTCTAGCTAGGTCCTTGCACGCCATGTGCATTCTTTTTGAGACAGTGACATAAGGAAACATGGGAGGAGGAGGAGAGGAGGAAGAGGAGGAGGGGGAGAAGGAGGAGGAGGGGGATTATCAGGGAAACAAAGACATTCACCATTGAAAAATCTATGATTCTATTGGAGGATGCCAAGTACACTGGAGCTTGCTTTCCAACCTCTTAGAGAGACGATGCATTATCAGTACAAGGTGCTGGGACAAGTGGGTGGCCATCTGGGTAAAAGCAAAATTGGATCCATACCATACAGCCAACAACAAAACAAATTCCAGATGGATCAGAGAAGTGAGCATTAAAAAAATAATACTCACAGGGTAACTGAAAGACAGCATGGACTGGCTTTTTATAATCTTGAAAGTACACAAGCCTTTTATGGTATTATAATAAAAACCGAAAGCTGCAAAGTTATCTGCGAAATAACAATGACGCCAATTTTTTAAAACAGTTCTGCCTGCCTGGTAAAGGCTGCACAAACAACCAATTCCCGTAAGAGCAAAGAGAGGACAAATAAAAGCCCAGAGTGAGGAGGACGAATACTCAGAGAAAACAGCCCATCATCTTCATGCAGAGTGAACCCGTATGAATGAACAGAAACTGAAATATTACCCCACAAACACAAAGCAAACACAGGCACAAATCACAGAAGAATCTCAGAATACAGTCATCCTTTATAAGAAGACATTTGTTTTACATCTCATCATCTTAGCAAAATAAAAAAGAAATATATTGCTACCTACTCAGACTAGAAGACAATGCTATCTTGTCAAGGCTTCTAATGTCTATTGCTGAGAAGATTATAAAATTGTGACAACTATTGAGAATAATCTGCCAATAATGTATGAAAATTGCAGGTGCGAACATCCTTTATCCTTGTGACCTATTCCTAATATACAGATATATGCTCTTGGCTCATAAATCAGGAAGAATGAAGCTAATCTGGGTTAAAAATCTGAAATCTGATGCTATTTAGAAGGTTATATTATTCTGGTATGAAGAGGAGAAAGTACTAAAGCAAGGGCTAATAGATCTTATAAGTGGCACAACTGGTGATAGACATATGCATTTATATATAACTATTTTGAATATATACAAGTTATTCAACATAAGTATCAGTATTAGCTGTTGTGCCACTTCACTTACAAAACTGAGTTAGATAATACATACAAAAATAAAGACTTTTAATTAGCAGGCATTCGCAGGAAATAGCATAGTCCTACACGGAAGGATAAAGTAGGAAAAAAATGCCTAAAATCAAGCAATTTGAAGATCTCTACTTAGGGGAATTTATACTTTTGGAGCTGTAAAAGAGTCAGAATTTTTTTAAAAAAACATTTAAACTGAAAAGGATTGGAAATCATACATGGTATTTGGAAATAATACAGGAGAGAGGGGGGAATTGAGAAAGAATGGGAAGGAGTGGAGAGAGGAGAGGAAAAGAGGAGAGGAGATAAAAAGAGTTGGAGAGGAGAGGGGAGGGGAGGGGGGCAGCAGAGGGGAGGGAAGGAGAGGGGTGAAGAGGGCGGGAAGGAGATTGATTGGCATGCCTAGGACATCACAATACTCCGTCCCTACCGCACACCGCGATGAGAGGAGCCATGAATGCCCTTGGCTCTTTCCCATGCCCTGGACAGCACCTTCACAGACTTGGGGGCACAGGGCATTCTTGACGTTTTAAATTTTCACACCACTTAGAAATTCCATGAGAAGTCACAGTTCATCTATCCTGAATATCTGGGTGCTGGTGGCTCACGACTGGTGGCTGAGATCTAAGGGTCGCTGTTCCAGGCAGGAAAGTCCATTTCCAGTTAACCACCAGAAAACCAGAAGTGGCACCATGGCTCAAGTGGTAGAGTGCTAGCCTTGAGCTGCAGAGCTGAGGAACAGCGCCCAGTTTCAAGAGTTCAAGCCCCATGAGAGCCCCCACCTCCCAATCTATCCTGGGTAGTGGGAAGGAAGCCAAGGACCAAGCATGTGAGTCACACCTCCAGACTGAACTTCAACGGGCACGGAACTGGAGCCTTGGGGGCATCTTAGTAGCCCCTCTCCGCTGGTTCCTCTGTACAGCCAGGCTTCAGAATCCTGCCATGCACAAGATTCATGAATGCCCACTAGTATATCCTAACAAGTGTTAGTTTTAATTTTTTAAAGAAAAAGAAGTAGGAATTCAGAATGAACCCATTAGTTGAGGGTTGTCTCCAGTACTTATTCTAGCCTTCCTCCAGCCCACAGAAGTGAATGAGAAGTCAACTCTTCCTACTAAGCTCAGCACTGCTCACCAGCAAGCACAGTACCCGATCTAGGATACTTGTTCTCCACCCTGCTTGCGACGAGGGTTTCATACGTTAGAGTTTTGTCAGGTTTTGGAGTTGTTGCAGAGACCTTTAATCCCTTATGTGAAAATTCACAATGGTGCTGCTGTTCTGATTCCATCTCCATCCAGACAACACTGCCCTCTGACATCCCGAGTTTCTGTCTCAGCCTCGTGAATGCCACCTGTTCTGTCTAAGAACATGGTCATTCTTCATGTGCATCAGGCAATGCTATGTAGGGGTAATATGGGAAAATGTCAAGACAACTGTTTTGCTTGTTTGTTGTTTTACCAACTCATTCCTACATGACACATAGACAATTAGCTGATGCAAGGTGTGTCATCGGTGTGTCTGGATGGAGCTCAGCATAAAAGGTCCCTGTGATTTATATAGTAAACATGAATAGCATTTTGGATGATAGAAGAATATTGCTTTGATGTTGGAAAGTTCTACCCTATAGATTTTCTTTTAAAATGTCTAAAAATGCTTCTCTTTAGTAGAAGATGGCTCAGGAATGGGTAAAATTTAGTCATTCAGAAAAAAAATAACTTCTAGGAATTTACTTCTACCTCTTCCCTCTCTTCTCCTGGGGATCCCTAGCCTCTCTCTGACTCAGATTAGGCTTTCATAAAGCTTATCCTCTCATAGTGAACTTCACTGTGCATTTATTTATTTATTTATTTCTGGTTGTGGGGCCTGAACTCTGGGCCTGGGCGCTATCCCTAAGCTCTTCAGCTCAAGGCAAGTGTTCTACCACTTGAACCACAGCGCCACTTCTGGCTTTTTCTGCTTATGTGGTGCTGAGGAATCGAATCCAGGGCCTCACACATGCAAGGCAAGCGCTCTACCACTGAGTCACCTTCCCAGCCCCTCACTATGCTTTTACAACATCTACCAGGATTAACAAAATGCTATTCCAGGCCCAGTATCTCACCTAGACTCCTATGAACTCCTCATAAAGATTATTTATCATGTGGGTCATGTTGTACTGAATTATAATGAGTTAAGTCAGGCCTGTGTAAACACTAAAATCACAATTAAGAATGGCAATAGTTCAGTCCGATTGTGTTGCTGTAAGTTAGGGGATGCTTTCCTCGTCTTCTCTGTGATCAGCAAGAGCTCTCTAAGTCTTAAAATGAAGCTCTACTCAGTCATCTTCACTCACATCAACCATGGGTTTCACCATCACTGTTCATTATCTCGCTTAAAGGTCTCAGCAGAAGGAGAGAACCGTCAGCCCCCCCCCACACCGTCAGCCCCCCCCACAGTCAGCCCCCCCACACCGTCAGCCCCCCACACCGTCAGCCCCCCCCACACCGTCAGCCCTCCCACACCGTCAGCCCCCCCCACAGTCAGCCCCCCCCCCACCGTCAGCCGTCCCCACCGTCAGTGCCCCCCCGCACCGTCACGGGCCCTGCGGCACCGCAAGCCTACCTTCCACCAGGGAGGTGAGCAGCGTGACGTTGGCAGCTTTCCTTCTTCCAGCCGGCAGGTTCAAGCCCAGGCGGTCCAGCTTCTCCCTCAGGCAGCGGCCTCCATTCTTGGATTTTGCTCTGTCCAGAAACAAATTCAAAAGAAAGGACGACGTGAAGTTCCTGCGGTAAGGTCAGTCACGAGAAGCCTTGTCCACGCAGGCAGGCCAGGTGGGACGAGGGAGCGGGTGTGGGGGACACGGAGCGGCAGGCCAGGCGTCGTCTCACCTTCGCAAAATGCCTCCCAGGAGCGAAGCGTTGAGGCACTCTGGGGGCGAGAGGCGCCTCTTCACCTCCGCGATGGTCACCTTGTATTTGGACGTCGAACTGAGCAGGGACAAACGGCCAGGAACCGAGCAAAACAGGTCCGTGGGATTGACCACACAAGTGCCACCTTGGAAGGAAAGAAGAAGAACACATTAGTGGGCGTGAGAGGCAGGGAGGATCACAAGGCCACAGGAGACAGGAATAGAAAGTGACTGCTGCACAACACATTGTCCTCACAGTCTCTGATCGCTGCTCTGAAGACGACTTCTGAACACCCAGCAAGAGTCTGTCTACCCCGGATCACACGGAAGAAAATGGCTGTGAGTGCACAGCTGAAATGTGAGGGGAAAGAAATCACCATCTTATGGAACATAGGCTAGCTCACTAGAGTTGGATTTGGCACTATGACATCAAGAAATACTTCAGTTGATTAAAACACCAACTCCAAAAGATAACCCTCTCCCCAAAGTAGGTAATATTTATTCGCAGATCCTTCAAGGAAAGATAGCTTCATGTTTCTTCAAGAAAACATAGATCAGCTGGGTGCTGATTGGTGGCTCATGTCCGTCATCCTAGCTACTCAAGAGGCTGAGATCTGAAGATCATGGTTCAAAGCCAGCCCGGGTGGAAAAGTCCATAGGACTCACCTCCAATGACCAGAAAAAGGCAAAAAGTGGAGCTGTAATCCAAGTGGTAGAACACCAGCCTTGAGTAAAAAATCCAGATCAAAGTGCAAAGTCCTGAGTGAGTTCAAGCCCCAGTACCAGCACAAAGAAAAGAAAGGAAAGAAAGAAAAAAAGGAACAAGGAAGGAAGGAAGGAAAAAGGAAATAGATCACTCCCCAATCTGTCTGAAGTAGATTTGAGAGTTCATTGATGATCACCAAATACACATTTCCTGCTGCTCACTTGCAAAAACACTGAACCAATAAAAAATGTATGATCTTGGCTATATGATTTGTGGGTATAAGATGCCTTCTTCACACCTGGAGTCATTTGAGGGCAGAATTTTAAAAGCTTACTGGCAAATTCAAGCTCAAAGCTGCCTTTCTGAGACAGCAGCTTCTTTCTTGAGTTATGGGCAGGTTAAAGGGGGGAAAAAGTGGGTAGAGAGAAAAGAAAATGGGCAAGCATACGTGGTTTGCATGTCTTTGCCAGAAACATACCACTGGCCATTGGCATTCTGAGCAAGGAGGCGGTAGGAAGCAGGGCAGCCCCCATCCAATCTCAGACTTTAGGAGTCAGAATCTACATGGTTACAAGTTCGGAAGGTGGGATATACACCATTCAAGTTCAAGAAACACTGGACTAGACTCAGCCCTTGCCACCACGCCCAGCTAAGAGGCAACCTTTTTGCATTTTCTTTTAACTAAGCAGCACAGAGGAACTGTTACATCATTGGTTCTAGCAGTCAGATTCAACTACATTCTAGGCACCTCAAAAGGAAAAAGACCCTGGCTTGGGGGGCGGGGAGAGAGCAAGCTAATCTCACCCTGCTTTTCTAATGCTGACATCATTGTGCTGTTGGAGGTCCCCTGAGCTGTTCTGCCGTCCCTCGGGTTTCCCCCCAGTGCCAAGAACGGTGGCTGTCTCCCTTAGAGTGCTGGGTTGTCAGAAACCCTGCCCACCTTGCCAAAACTAGATAGAGGCTAGACAGCCCGGAATGTCAAGACAGACTCCCAGGGCTGGAAGTCAAAAATCTGCCCTAAGTTAGAAGTTGAAAAAGTTATATCTCAGTTTTTTGTGTTTGTTTTTGTGTTGGTCAGTCATGGGTCTTGAACTCAGGGCCTAGGCGCTGTCCTTGAGCTCTTTTTGCTCAAGGCTAGGGCTCTACCACTTTGAACCACAGCACCACTTCCAGTTTTCTAGCAGTCTCACAGACTTCTGCCCAGGCTGGCTTTGAACTGCAATGTTCAGATCTCGGTGTCGTGAGTAGCTAGGATTACAGGTGTGAGCCACTGGCACCCAGCTTATATCTCAGTTTTTTAAGCTAAAGCCCAACACCACTACAAACAACATATGCTCCAAGCATAAACTCACTGGCACGCCTCCTCTTTGCGTTCCTAGAGAAGTTTAAACCACAATGATGGTGAAGATAATGACGGCCATACAATTACTATTCCTTTTTTTTTTTTTGAGATTCCCAGACCAGTGGCTACCATTCACCTTCACTAATATTTTCATTTTGCTCTCAAGGGTATAAAGCGCATGAAAAAGAAAAAGAAAAACTACAGCCACTTTTCAAAATTTCAGGCAAACTGGAAAGCCAGTTAGGGATCAGGGGATCTAAACTTTAATGTAATACTCTAAGAATCTTGACCAAGATCGCATTAGGATTTAGGTCAGACTGAAGAAAAAAATATCAAACAACAAAAACGGAAATCACTGGCCAAATCCAACATGTACACATCCCTCTCCCAACAGGAGCCCCTTCCCATACTTACTATGAATCCTAAACAATTTTATATCTGCATACTTCCATCTCTCTGTACACTAGCCAGCCCATAACAGAGAAAAAGGAATCTCACTGAACTGGGATGAGGTTGATTATCATTGAGCCTAGGTATGGGTGGTTTTCCTGCCTGCTCTTGACACAAAGGGCACAGTTTTAGGTCTGTCCTAATCTTCAGTGGCTTAAAACATTTAATTAAGGGGTAGGGACCAGGGGGCAGGAACTGGAAGAGAGAGAGGGGAGGAGTGACATTGTCCAGAAAGAAACATACTCATTACCTGACTTAGAAAACTGTAAACCCGGGCTGGGAAGGTGGCTCAGTGGTAGAGCGCTTGCCTTGCATGCATGAGGCCCTGGGTTCAATTCCTCAGCCGGAAGTGGCGCTGTGGCTCAAGTGGTAGAGCGCTAGCCTTGAGCTGAAGAGCTGAGGGACAGCGCCCAGGCCCAGAGTTCAGGCCCCACAACCGAACCCCCCCCCAAAAAAAGAAAAAGAAAACTGTAAACCCTCTGCACATCCCCTTTATCACAACCATATAAAATAAAAATAAAACTAATTAATTAAGAAATGTGGATATTCATCTTTAAAAAAAAAGAAGTTTAATCAAATTCTCCTCCATTTGCTTCTGTCGAAGTAAAGTCCATGCCGGAAGCTTCGTTCCTGAGAGGGGCAGAATCTACTACCTTACCATCTGTTAACTCCCCGGACTGAGTCTCTCCTCTTATACCCAGGTTGGGACTTCAGCGCGCGCACACACGGGCATGTGGTAGGTAAGTTACACAGGCTGCATATTAAGAGTATGTGTTATGCACACACAAATTGCCTGAAGGATTTATTTTGTATTCAGTATTAGCCATCCACTCTGGAGTCTTTTATTTTTTTATGTCGCAGCATCTTTAAAGGGAATTTCTTTTGCTTTGATACTTGGCATTGCTGCAGCCTTGGGGAGCTTTTTCGTTCTGGCTAAAGATTTGGCAACTTGTAGAGTTTACAGCAACTTGGGGAATCTGATATCTTTCTTCTTGGGGGTTTCAAATTTTAGGAAAGGTAGGGGGAAAATAATAGAGTTTTGTATTTTGTCATGGAGATAGTAAGGGGCAGGAGTTGTCTAAAGGGAACTGGTTGATAGATGGACATAATGAGCTCTCTAGGATGGATGGCCATGTACGCATGGACCTCACCCAGCAATGCAAGCAGGAATACCCCATCTTCAGGGTGCCTGTGGGGTGGTGCGCATTTATGCGCTTGGCCCTCCGTACAGGTGGGTGATGTGCAGCGGTGTCGGCCACTCAGGGACATCTTTGGTGCTAGAATCATGGTGTTCATACAGAATCTTGTCTTAAAGTCAGCTCTTTTGTTTTTCCATTCATAGTGCACAGAAGCAATTTTCCAAAGTCAGTTTTCCCCCATCCCTGTTTTCTAGTAATGGGCCTTGACCTCAGGGCTTGGATGCTGTCCCTTAACGCATTTTTGCTCAAGGTTGGTGCTCTGCCACTTTAGCCACAGCTTCACTTGGAGCTTTTTTTATTTGGTCAGGTGGGGCCTGAACTCTGGGCCTGGGCCTTGTCCCTCAGCTCTTCAGCTCAAGGCTAGCGCTCTACCACTTGAGCCACAGTGTCACTTTCAGCTTTTTCTGCTTATGTGGTGCTCAGGAATCGAACCCAGGGTCTCCTGTATGTAAGGCAAGCGCTCTACCACTGAGCCACCTTCCCAGCCCCACTTGGAGCTTTTTGGAAGTCAATTGGAACTAAGAGTCTCATGGACTTTCCTGCCTGGGCTGACTTTGAACTCTGATTCTTGTCACTCAGCCTCCTCTGTAGCTGGAATTACAGGCCTGAGCCACGGGCAGCCAGCTCTCTCAATATATACTTTTTAACATCTGAAAATGTGAGACACCACTTTTCCATTTCCTGTCACGTGCAAACTCTATCCAGTAGGTACAGCAACACTGTGGAAATATTGACTCTAAGCCACTTGTCTAGGATATGGTTTTTAGACCAAAAAAAAAAAAATGAAGGAGCTTGCCAAAGCCAAGTAAGAAGCTAGCTAAACACGCTGGGCTGACAAAACCGGGAACAGAATAGACAATAAACACACACACACACAGTACACAGATCCTCTAGCCCTTGGACCTTGTTTGCACAACATGAAGTAGATGGAGGCTGCATCCCTCTTACAGCGAGCCCAGGCCTCTGCCCCTGTGTCTGTGGGCAGTGGGGGTTGGGGAGAGGTGGAGGGAAGTACTGGGCTATAAGGAGGAGCTTGGTAGAGCAGCACACCACACTTCCTTGGGTTGGGTTGTAGTTCTTTAGGCCTCTGTTGGTCTCCCCCCCCCGATGGAGGGGCGCTGTGCAGGGAAACTGGATGCTTCCACATGCCCAACAAGAGTCTCCGCACATGGCCTCGTCTGGAGCGGCTACCAGGTCACAGGGCGCGCACGCTGTCACACCGTCACACTGGTTGGTTGTCCCTGACTTTGTGCTACAACTGCACAGGCACCTGGGAGCCAGACTCCGTCCCCTCATTCCAGAGGACAGCAAGCCTTGGGCCTCAAGGACAGCCAATGGCTTCCCTGTGGCTTTAAGGCTGCTGTGAGCCACAGGCTGGGCCTGGGCAGCTTCGCATCCTCCCCTCCCCACACCTAGAATGTGTCAGCGGGGAGGGGACCCCCAAGCCCTCCTGCAGATGCGGGGTACTTCCAGAAACCACCCCCCCTCCATCCCTTTCACTTGTCTCCCCTGTTGCTATTGACACAATTAGACCAAATCTTAGGAGCAAAATAAGTGTTCTGTTCCCTCACAGCCAAACAGATGTTTACAATGCAAATGAAAGAAATACCAACGGCAGGGATTTTCTCTTTCCTTCTTCATCTCCAGTGATCGCTCTTTTTTTTTTCCCTTTTCCTGACACATTAAAAATGTGTAAGCGATTAGAAGGGTTTTCCGGCCTCTGTTTGTTCTGAGGCTGCTCTTTGGTGGGGAATGCTGGGGCGGGGCTTCCAGGAATGCTTACCCTGAGATCTTTCTCCCTCCTGAACTCCCCCCCACCTCCTCCCGCGATCCCCACCCCTCCACCCCCTCACGGCAGCAAATATTAATTGCAATCAAACAGCAAAGGAAGAGGGGGCTTGATTGCCACCAAGTGAGCCTTTGATGAGGTATCCGAGGGTTGCAGTTGGAGGAAGGAGACAAGACTACTAAAGGTGTTATTGGGAAGGGGGAGTTCCCGCCCCTGCCCAAGCTGATCCTTAGCAGAACAAAAGCTGGGGCTCAGCTCCACGCAGGGCCCTAAGGCTGGACGGGTCAGGGCATGTGGGGAGGGATGGCAAAGCAGACTGAGCTCAGAGCTCTGGCAATTTTCAAAGTAAGGACCTTGGGGAGGAGGGGCGGAGGCCGTGAGAAAGCACACCCACCCACCCACCCACCTGCCCTCCGACCAGCTTTCAACAAAGGATGCCTCCAGATCTTACGGGGCCCAGTTCAGACTTCCTGTGAGGAAAGAGCCTGGATCTCAACCCTGCAGTCTCAGGCCAATCTGTTGGCTCTGTGTTCACTCAAGAAGGAGAGAGCTAAAGAGATGACTTAGGTGCTGACAAAGGAGAGGGAACAAGAAGGCCCTGTCCAGCCCGTGTCACCCCTTCCAGAAGCTGTTGAAGAAAGCCAGGACTGCTCCTGCACAGCATGTGGCCGCCCAAGGCGTTTGCAAGACCCCAGAGGGGCGAGGGCAGGCTGGGTCTCCTGCCCAGGCTGCTGACACCCTTGGAGAGAGTGGCAAGAAGGAAGAGGGGTCAGCTCCACCAAACGCCCCAGAGGCAGACTGTGGGAGGGGCAGGGGAGGGGATGGAGCCCAGGCTGCATCCCGAGAAGCACTGGAAAAAATTAAATCCGATCGGACAGTGTTTGTAAACGCCTCCACCTTCAAGCACCTTTAAGCGATCTGACAAACTCTAGCCCGCTGAAAAACCGCACAGGGTTCAACTCATATTAATCCCCCCCCCCAAATGTTTTGATTCAAAGTAGTTTGTATTTGGTGTAGCCACGGGCGATCCGAAAGTGTCCTGCGCGCCGGAGGCCAGGTCGCTCTCGGCCCCGCGTGGCCCAGGGGCTACGGCAGTATTTAAGCTTCTGAAATTAGCCCCGGGCTGCTGGGCTGGCCGATCACAAAGGGAAACAAGGGCCCTTCCCTATTCTTCTTCTTTTTAATCCAGCCCCCCAACTCTTCTTCTTTGCTTTTCTTTCTTTCTTTTTTTTTTAGAGTGCCATTCCAATTTCACAAAAGAAGACAGGGCCAAAATGTCACTTTCCACCAGCTCTGTGAAATGACTGGGTCTCTACTCCAGCTCCATCTGAAGGCCACAGCCTCCTACCTACTTGAACCCCTACCCTGACACCGCCACCGAGCCCCTGCCTTATTAAGCTCATCATCGTGGTCCTTGTCAATATTGCTCTTAGTATTAAATATGGAGAGCGGGAAATGAAAGGGACTGGCGTCTCTCAGAGGGATGGGGGCCGTCGGGGCGGCCCAGAAGGTTCAGGGGGTGGTGGTGGGGAGAATGGGTTTTCTTTCTTTTTCTTTTTAATGATTAAAAACATAGACGACTCCTGTAAATAGAAGCCTCATTTCTTCAAGAGATGCCTTTTGAAACCCCCGTATCTGAATACTCAAGGAAGGCAAAGCTCCTCTCTGTACGAACAACATTAATATGATCTCTGCAGAATTTGCTACTCAGAAATATTAACATATCAAAGCCGACGCCCGAGGCTAAAGAAGCTATCGATAGGCAAGCACAGGGTAGAGTAAAGATTATTGGTTCTGATGGTTGGAGTGGCGGGGGCT
Organism: Dipodomys ordii; assembly: GCF_000151885.1. Classification (NCBI taxonomy): domain Eukaryota; kingdom Metazoa; phylum Chordata; class Mammalia; order Rodentia; family Heteromyidae; genus Dipodomys; species Dipodomys ordii. The sequence goes on from NW_012267260.1 coordinate 4,097,373, forward strand.
GGGGCAAAACCACGCACACCATTAACTGAGAGCGAGCGAGCAAGCGAGCCAGCACGGGAGCAGCTCAACCTCACCACTGAGGTAACACATATTTTATCTAGGTGGTAATTACTTCGCCTGTGCCTTCTCTCACTGAGCATCTTTGGACTATCGGGCCTCCTTTCCAGACAAAACAAACAAACAAACCCTATGTAGTTGACATAAAGTGACTCTGAAAAATGGCAGGTGGATTTTAAGGCATCCAAGTGGCCAAATTTAAAGAATAGCTGTTCAAGTCTCACCTTTCCACCCACCGCAAACCAAGACAACACACCCCACACCCAGCTCCAGTCAGAACCACATGCCTCTGTGCTTTTCCTCAAGAAAAAATATATTGGAGGGAGGGTCTTGAGGGAAGCGAAAACTGTTTTTCTTGCCATCCTAAATTCTGGATTTGATTAGCAATGTACAAGTATCCAAGAATTGTTTGGGCAAAAATAGCAAAATTATTCATAGAAAAGCAATGCTTTGCAAGAAATCCCGTTTTGTGTGGAGAAAACCCTGGCCAAACCCCTGCTCCACTTGGGATGACAGAGGCTTCTGTGAGCAAGCCTAGCATAGACCGGCGCGGGACTTAGGCTCCTGAATTTTTATGAGCAGAGGTGATCCAAGCTATTGATTATTGGTCCCCTGCACAATCCGGACACAAGAGAGAAGTAGCTTTCGAAGTGTGTCGGCAAAAATGGAGAAGCCAGGGCACAATGTGTTCCCCATTAGAGCAGCATTTCCTAGGCAGCCAGCGCCCATGATCCTCAACACAAGATAACTGCAGACACAAGGAGACAGATCCTTCGCTCCGGAACTCGACTTGGCCTTTCTCTCCAAGACAGCCGGAAATGTCATCCTTAGCAACAGAGCCTGGAATGACTTCTTCCCAACTAACCGAAGAATAGAAACACAAACCTGCTACACCTTCAGAACTGCCACGCTCAATGCTTGGCTTGAAATAGCAAGACAGGACGTGAAGACAAGATTTTTCATAGACAGGGGGAACAGGGGCCAAGTTTAACAAGAACAATAAAGGGCGTCATCTAAGGGACCCCGATTTCTTTGTCATTGCTTTGCCCCTTGGAAGGATGGAAAGAGATGTGAGGGTGTTCGCATGTCTCTCCCTGTACATTTAACTAATTTCACAACTGAGTCCTCGGGTTCCTGCCCCAGGCTTCCAATTGCCACCCCCTGACATCTACCACACACAGGGTTCAAGCATTGGAGAGGACGAGGCTCTAGCAAATACCAAATACAAAACCAAACTGCAGGAGCGCAGGCGAGCGCGGGAGCTGGCTTCCGGATGGAATGAGAGGAGCTGTCCTTCAGCACCACCCGGGCGCCCCGGGCGCCGCGAGCCAAGGCTCCCACCTCTGCTTTTACCCGCCCCGGGGTACTTCCTTACCTGCCCACCAGTGCGCGTATTTAATTTTAACATTCAATCATCTTGGGCCTATTTCCTAACACTTTACAAGTGGCTGCAAACTCGCTCCTGGCCTAGCTGGCAAATGTAGAATCGTTCATATTTAAAAAAAAAATCTGCATGGAGCAATATCAGTGAACACACACACACACACTATATATATATATATATATATATATATATATATATATATATATATATATGAAGTCATTTTTAAACCCCTGAAAGGTACTATAGAGTTGAACAACTCTTTAAAATTTAAAGTAAATTCCAGGAACAACACAACAGCCTATTTCCAAGAGGAAAGCACCCTTTGTTCTATTTCTTGTTGAATTGAAAAGCTCCTATTGGGTATCTGGTTGTGAAATTTTCAGTTTAAACAGAAAAGAAGCCACTGCTACCTTCCAGCTTGCTTCTCTCGCTGAGAGAGAGAGAGAGAGAGAGAGGCAAACCATCCAAGTAGCTTTGACACAAATGGAGAGAAGAGAAGGGGTATTTACTTGGTACCATCAGAAAGGACGCAGCCTTCGTGGTTTGGTTCCTAAAGACAGCAGTGGGGCAGGGGCAGGAATTAGTCTTGGTGAACAGGCCATGGCTTATTAATTCGTATGAAGTTGGGGTAACAGCTGGTCCCTCTCTCCTTGTCTGCTCCTCGGGTTACCCAGCCTGCTAGGAAAATAAACTTCAGAGGCTCTGAGTACAGTTAAGCAGGGGGAGCTAGCGAAATCTGTATTGCCTTGAGGCCCTGTGAAAGTCATAGTTCAAAACCTTTTGTCATAAAGGAACATCTCAGATGCAACCCCCTTCGGTGAACTGAACTGAGAACAACAGCTCCGTCCTCTCTCCTCCCCTCCCCCCTGCACCCTTCCAGTTCTGTGGGTAGCTATGGATTCAGATGTTCCCCAGCAGATGGGAAGAAGAAAGCTTTCTCCAGCACACTTAACACTACCTCCCCCTCCCTCCCCGAAGGAAAGACATGTACAGGACACTTGGAAAAATAAGGCCGCAATGATATTCGTGTTTCATTAGCCTCCCCTCCAGCCTCAGCAGATCTAGCCTTTCACACAAAATCTCCCAAAGCCTTGAGCGAACACCAGCACCTCAAACGCTCAGGCGTTGGCTGGCACATTAGGGACCTAGAAGAGACCCCAAATTCTGCTACAAGATGCGGTATTGGTGATTGGAGGAGGGGCATGAAGGTTTTTCCATTCCATCTTTTTTTCAGTTTTGTTTTGTTTAATTTCCTCCCTTCTAACTTTGTTTGTGCCACGGTCCATGGAGGAGGGGGGGGGGGAGAACTCCTAGCATCAGATTTCCGATGTTCGCCCAGAATCCTGGTCTTGCCGGAAGAAGGGAAGCTTTTCTTCATGCACCTGGGCCTGCGTTAGAGGCCTGGACATTTTGACTGAAGCAATGGTTTTCTTAATAAACAGATGTAGAGACTCGATGTTTACCAGGACCACCGGCAGATCGCCAAAACAGAACAACAGATAAGACAAGGATGTTTGTAGTCAAAAATGTTCCCGCTTACCTCTCCTTATCACTCCACCTTGGCCATTGAGAAGGAGCCCGCACTGAGCTTCTACAGAGCCCTTAACAAAAGAAAAAGAAACAAAACCACTCCATCAGGCTAAGTATGACCAGGCTGGGAAAGCATTTCCAAGTAGCCCTTCCCCAGCCCTGTCTCAGGAGACCCTTAAAAGCAACCATCGAGGTAAGGGTAAGCTGGCCAGCAAATGCAATTTTAGGAAAACAGATTTGCAAGAAAACCACCACCTCAAAGTCGCATAAATCTTAAGGCATGCATTTGACATCACCATGCAATATTACACTTCAAAGTGCCTGGAAGCCTTTTATCTTGGCACAAGAGAACGGGAGGCCTTTTGAGTCTTTATCCAGGCCCATACACTAGGTGCAGATGGCGTACAGTCAAGCACTTTCTGGGTGGAGAAAATGACACCTCAAGTGTCAAGTCTGGGGTTGTGGGTGTCTTGGGGGCTGAGGAGCCATTTCAGACAGAGGACTTAGATGGAGCCCATTATAAGGCTTCGATAGCATGCCAAATGTAGAACCATCCTACAGAGCCATCCAAAGCGGGCCTTAGAGAGGGCATCCTTTCGGCTTCACCCACTGTAGACCTCAGGGCTCTAGTGGATGGAGTGATCATTGGAGCTGGAGGAATGGAAGAACTTTGCTGATTTTTGGTTAAGAAAAATTAAAAATTTCTCTCTGTCTTTGTTTTCCTCTTTCTCCCTCTCTTTCCTAAATCAAAATGTGTTAAAGGCTCATTTTCCTTTACAAACAAACGAGGTATTGGACATGAAAGAGGCCTTGAAGGGTGTTAACCTAGCCAACAGCCCGTGAAGAGTTAAGTAAATGCGGAGAGAGTCGGTGCATAATAAAAACCCACTTTACAAAACAACCTTTACAGCCCCAGCTCCCCAATACCTCCCACATCACCATATTGCGGCTGGCCTGTAAGACCCTCCTTTCAACCTACTCACCAGCTCTTTCTTATTTTAAATGTTCTGCCTTAAAGTGATTATCAAATCAATATGGAAAAAAAAAACTTGGGGACTGAGCATAAATTAAAGCGGTGATGGGAAAAGGTGTGACAGTTTTCTTTGTCGGCCATAGCAAATCTTTTTAGGGGACTCAAAGATGGAACTGAAGCCTCCACAGAGTTTGCATCTGTTAGGCAGACTTGGACTGCCCTGCAAACCATTGGACTTTCACTTAAAATTCTGTGCAGGGAAAAGTATATTTACATTTGTTGCATTTGAAATGAGGCATATGCTGATGAATGTTTTAAAAAGGAAGAAATAAAAGAAAAGAGACTGGGGGGTTTTCTCCCTGGGTTCTCGTTTCAAATGTAGCCGGGACACTTTCCCTTTTCCATTCTGCCACTGAAAGTCTGGGAGAGTGGGAGAAAACAACTTGCCAGCTAGAGCAGCTTCCTTCATAACATTCACAGATACCAGACAGGAGCACACATGTATCGATGTGATGTCCCTATCGACAGACATAGATACATTATACATCACACATCCTATTGTGTTTCATCTAGTATCTCGGAGTGTTCCCGGTCTGAGGGGGAGTGATTTTCTTTTTGCCTTAGTAGGAGTAATAAAAGGAAAAGAGAGAATAAGTAAATATGAAAGAGAAAGGCTGACAAAAATACTTTAAACCACCAGAAATGTAAACAGGCAAGGACTCTGGAGCTCTTGAAGGGTATGGACACTTTCCTTCCCATTGTTTTGCTGCGCGAGTTAAGATGTTTATTTTTCAGGAAGAAACAAATCTTGCTCTCTTTGCTTAACAAACTTTCCCCCCTCATAAGTAAAACATGTTGTTTGGTCGGATGACATTGCATAAATGACCAGTTGAATGGCACTAAGTCGAAAATTGGATAAACTACGGTGTGCATTTGCACAGGATTCTCTTTGTCTGGTGGTTGCAAATGTCCTAATCCCCTCTTTTGAAAAAATGCCCGGCTTTGTGCCTCGCACAGAAAAAAAATTTGTACAGATACAAAAAAAAATCAGCAGCAGACGTGGCTATTAAAAGGAGTAAATAGGTTTTAGTTGAACTAAGCAGTGAATGGCAGACTCCCCCAGACAGAAAAGGATTCTTGTGAAAAATGTAAAAAAAAAATGTCCTAAGCGAATACAATTATTTTGTGACTCTACGTGTAGAAAGTCAAACTTTACAGAGGGCAGCGTCTCTCCCAGTGCCCCAGTCTCAGAACTGTGAGAAGTGGAAGAGCTTTCGCTGTCGTTTAAAAACCATTCCTTGCCCCGAGGTAAGTAAGGGGGGGAGATTTTCTGTGCGCAACAAGGGGTCTCTCCCGTCTCCAAGCCGAGCTCCGGGGCCAGCCCCCTCCTCGGGAACGGGGGAGAAACTGGCCAGCTTTGCGTGGAGCCAAGAAGGAGGGCTCCTCCGCCAGACCAGCACTTTCTGCCAAAAGAAACCACCCGTTTTACTCTTCTAGACTGTTACTCGAGATAGTTGTGAGCCTATGTGTTTAACACGCACCTAAAACAATATGAGTCCAGAATTACAGCTGCTTGGTAGCAAAGAAGATGCAAAAATGCGTTCAGGAAATAGATTCCTGAATTCCTTGTCAGCCTCTAAAGTACCTTCCTTCCTTCCTTCCTTCCTTCCTTCCTTCCTTCCTTCCTTCCTTCCTTCCTTCCTCCTTGTTTTCTTCCTTTGCTTCGTCCTCCCTCCCTTCCCCTTCTGTCTCTTATTTCCTTTACTTCTTGATTTCCCTCTGTATAAAGAGTTGGATCTTATGCACAATCACACACAGATGGACTGTGCATTGAGGAGCACACGCACGGACACACACCAGGCCACAGAGGACTGGAGGACTGGGGTTGAGTTTTGGGGGCTCTTGTTTGCTGTTCCCCACTTTTCACACAGCAGTCTTGGGGTTGGGTGAAACTTTTGTTCAGCCTCAGGGCTCCAACTGTTTTCTGAGAACAGCTTCAAGCTAAGATTCCCCAGACGGACAGACCCACGGATGCCCAGTCAGTCTGGCACACACAGGCCCCGGGACCAGTCTGGAGACTGAGGGTGAGATGGGCCGTGGACTTACTGGGTCTCACTCAGTGCTCACACCCTCATCCCACACTGGGGCGGGGGAGGGTAACACTGGATTCACAGAGGCCTTCTGTGGTGGGTGGACAGAGGTGGGGGCCCTGGCGAGGGGCCCTTCTAGGTGAAATGCCCGGATTCAAAGAGAGAGAGAGAGAGAATAGAATAGGTAATTTACTCCTCCCCTGGTGGTTTTGATCACTTCTCTCAAGCGAAGTTGTGTGTGTGTGTGTGTGTGTGTGTGTGTGTG
>NW_012267260.1:4103721-4110838 GCF_000151885.1 Dipodomys ordii
GAGAGAGAGAGAGAGAGAGAGAGAGGGAGAGAGAGGGAGAGGGAGAGAGAGGGAGAGCGCGGTCCAGGGGGGAGAGAGGCCGGCGGGGAGGGGAGGGAGGAGGGAGGGCGGGCGCAGGGAAGGTCCTGGCTGCCTATTTACCTGCAGGTCGTCGGCCCCCGCGGCGGCCAGGCCCAGGCTAGGCCCGGGCACGAGTCTCTGGTGGTCGGGGTGCATTCCATACTGGGAGCCGTGGCTCATGAGGGACAGGTCGTGGCGGCGGTACGCGTCCAGGCAGCCCAGCTCGCGCCGCTGCTGCTCGTCCAGGCAGGAGGACTTGAGGGCGCGGGCATTGTGCAGGTTGATGAAGTCGGCGGGCTCCCCGTGGTGGAGCTGCTGGTAGTACTGCTGGGAGGGGTGCAGCGGGTTGAGGGAGTAGGCGTCGGGGGTGACGGCCGGGTGGCTGTGCTGGAACTCGTAGTGGAAGGACTGGTGGTGCAGCGGGGTGTACTGGTGGTTGGTGGAGAAGTAGGGGGCCGCGAACTCGGTGCCGGTGGTGGAGTAGGTGAGCGGAGAGGAGGAGGAGTAGGCGACGGTGGAGTTGGCGACGGATTCCAGACAGCCGAGCTGCATCAGACGGTAGCCGTTTGATCCGTCGTGACGTATCTGCAGGGTAGAGGGGGAAAAGGCAGAGCAGAAAAACTTGAGGTTTGTCATAGTGTGGATTTTGGGGCGCCCCTCTCCCGGAGCGGGGCGCGCGTGTTTGGGGATTGTGTCGGGGCTCTTTTTGGGGGGGTCTTTTGGTCTTTGGGTATGTCGCCCCCTCCCCGCCCCGCGCGCACCCCGCCACCGGGGCTGAGCGCGGTCCCAGCCAGCTTCCGCCAGGCCCCGCCAGGCGCGCAGCGGGGCGCGGCCCGGTCCTCCCCGCAGGAGCGAGCCGAGCGCGGGGGAGAAAAAAAAAGTCCCTCACCCTATATAGGTGCAGGCGACATCACACACACGCGCGCACACACACGCACACGCGCGCGCACACGCACACACACACACACACACACACACACACACACACAGCTCCCTGCCCCAGTCGTGCGGGGAGCCGGGCATCGGGTGCCACCGCGAAGCAGAGCAACCCAGGAGTCGTCCACGCGGTCCAGCCCCGCGCGCCCGGCAGGGCTCCCGACCACGGAAACCCCCTCCCCACGCGTGACCACGCCGAGGCGGGCGGAGAGGGCCCCAGGCGCCCAGAGTGCGTCCACGGGCGCGCGTGTGCATGGTCTTTGCGAAACCAGAACCCCGGCCTCCGCCAGATCGTTGGCTTTGCCGTCTGGGGGGGAGGAAGAGGCAGATCGACCCGGCTTCCTTATACACGTGTAAAAAGCCCATTCCAAAAGGGGGTGCGTTTCCCCACCCCCCCTTGTCCACCTACCGCCCCCCCCAGCAGCAGCAGCCCCCTTTCTCTGCCTTTCCTGTCTTTATCGCTTCCTCTCCCCCTCCCCAGCCCCATTACCACGGTTCTATTTTCTTCCTCATGATGGCAAAAGAAGTGTCCTAACGTGGCTGTCGGAGAGTCGCCCTTGCTGGGCGACAGATTTCAGGACAACTTCCTCCCCTTCCCTGCCTTAACTTCTCCCTGAAAGCCAGATTATAATTAAACGTAACGGTCCAATATAGATTAGAGACGCTGCCACCGCCCGCCGCCGCCGCCGCCGCCACCACCGCCACACACACAGACACACACACACAGACAGACACAGACACACACACAGACACTCACACACGCGCGCGCACTCCAAAAAAAAAGTAATAATACCTCAGCATCGTGGACTAGTCCCGGAAAGGTAGCTGACATGTTGGATTCCTCCAAAAGCTAACGATGCAATTTCCCCCTCCAAAAAAAGAATCGGGAGGGAAACAAAAAAAAAATCCCAAACTTCTTGTATTTTCCAAAAAAAAAAAAAAAAAAAAGGTTTAAAGCAAAAAAAAAAAGTGCTATAGATAGAGAGCTCAATTGTAATGGTTTTGCCCAGATCAGATAACTCCTTATCTCATTCCCCACTTAAAAACCTGTAGGAACAAAATTTTCCCTCTGCACAAAAGCAGCTCCCTGGAACAGATTTTGTACTTGCTGAGTATTTCTTTCGCTGATGTCGTAGGTCCCTTGGTAATATAGAAGTTTTGAAAATTAAGCATCAGCACTGAGAACTCGGAGGACAATAGCTAGAAGAGATTTATCCCAGGAGACAAGGAATAAATATTGTATCTTCGCCTAATAAGGAACTGGAGGTTCTTTCAACATTTTTATCCATTTTCCCCCAACCTTTATCATGCTTTTCTGTACCGACTGAGGTGGGAACTCATTTCTTCCAAGAGGATTTGTACACAGTTCACTGTGAAGACAGAGATAGAGCTAGCAACACCAGGGCTATATTAGAGATACAACTATATATTAATTAAAGCTTCCCCCCCTTCTTTTTTACACGAGTAAGTGTTCTCTCCTATTGGTTCCATTCTCTAGATACCTAAAGCTGCTTTCCCCCCACAACAAGCAACCATAGGAATCAGTTTTCCCCAGATGGGGAAATCTGCCTTTGCCCAACTGGAAGCTATACTCATCTCTCCATATTTACATCGAAATTTAGGTTCATTTTCCTTTTTTGAAAGGCAGTGGTGGTTTTACACTTTTCTAGCAGCTTTTTTTTTAAATAACCATGACGGACAGTTCAAGTTTTCATCACACAAAAGAAGTGATAGAAATGAGCATGAATTTAGAGTGGGAGATGCAAGTAAATAAAGGGGTGCCACAAGATCTTACGTTTGGGTAAATGTCTTTTACCCCCCAACCCGACCCAACCCAACCCTTCTCTTTTTTTTTCCCTTCTCTTTTGTGCTTTTGTAAACAATGACTGTTTGGGGAAGGGAGTGTACCCCATTTAACAGTGGACCCATATATGTGAACAGCAGAACTTAAAATAACCTTTAACTATGACCTTGCAAGTTAGATTTTACTAAGAGAGGTAATGAAGGCGACAGCTCACACCTCTCTCTCCAGTTCTTGGGTTAAACATTTTTTTTTCAACTTTTGAACAATTTTGGAGCTGTCCTTTATCCCCAATTGGGCTCCCTCTACCAAGATATCTAGCGTCTGGAGGGTGTGTGTGTGTGTGTGTGTGTGTGTGTGTGTGTGTGTGTGTGTGTGTGTGTGTGTGTGGCTTCAAGCTCAAAATACTGAGTCTTTGCAAGAGCTGCTCTCCAACCCCCCCCCCTCTCCTAAGAAAGAGCTGACTGGCCCACAGTCCTCTCATTGATAGAAGGGGGTAATTCAGTCTTAATTGGCATTTCATTTGGATAGCTTTTAAGTGTTTAAGCAGAGAAGGTGTCTTAATAATAAGCCACAGACAGACAGACATGTAGCTGTGGCTTTTTTTTTTGTAGGTAGTGGTCTAGAGGAGTTATTAGAATCTGCTCATGCAGGCTAACTGAAGCTGTCACTCAGCACTCTTTGCTTTATACAAATGGACAAAGGCACGCGCCAAGACTGAAATGCGGGGCTCTGGAAGATCCGCAGCGCATTGCTACCACACAGAGGCCAGCAGCCTAATTCAAGGTGCTCTGTCCCCTACTCCTTTTCAAATTCGACAGACTGGTTTCTAGTGAAGGCAGGAGACAGACAGACCAGTAAGGGTGGCCAGAAAGAGCGTGTGGCCGATCTTTCCCTAGGAGGGGAAGGGCCTGATGTTGGCGCTGAGGGGCGCAATCTCAAAGTGTTCACCTTGGAGTCTTTGTTTGCCCGGGCTGAGCTAGGCCTCCCTAAGATTATCCATACAGGAAATAAAGAATCGAATCATCTATGGGAGTCGAGCTGTGCCTCCAGGATCTAAGCCCAGACATTACCACCCCTAAGAAAGCTCAGCCTACCCCGGAAGAAGATGTACCGCCTGAAGCTTGCATTGCAAATGGCCAGACATACTTTTTTTTTTTTTTTAATACTGGTGATGCTGGTTTTCCAAGCACTCTGTGAACTCCTCTAGAAAAGGATGGGACTTTCTCAAACAGGCTTCTACCCACCCCCACCCCACCCACACTGTCAGATCTTCACTGCAGGCCACTGGGACCCTCTCCTCCCAGCTGAGGTCCAAGGAGCTAGCGAGCAGCAGATGTAAAGCCTCCCCTGGGAGCAACTCTGAGGCTCAGGAGGAGGTGGCTGCCGACTCCCCGAGTATGTTTAACCCAGTGTCTGTGCCCGGCCCAGCCACACGCCGCACCTGCACTGTGGTTCTTCTTCCACCCTCCGTGCTAATGAGTCTCAGCTTGGAGTTGAGAGCCTCCCGTGCAACGAATGGCTTCCAGTTGTCCCCTGTCGGAATAGTTCAGGACTTGACTGGATTGTGGGCAGCCCTTATTCCCACTCCAATTTTCTCGAGTGACTTTCAGGGTACCCAGGGCTTCATTCATGGTGCTTATCGATATCCCTTTGGACTTGGAACAAGCCACAGATCACAGTGAATGGGAAAAGTCTCCAAGGGCAAGGAAGCAGGAAGTGTTTCCCCCTCGTGGTTCGGGTGTCTCTGGTGCTGTGTGCTAGGCCCTTGGAAAGAGCTCACCATGATAGTCCACTCCCCACACAGCATGTCCACTGTAGGGAAGTGGTCACGTGCCTGCGGCTCCCTCCTACCGGTCCTCAATTTGGCAAAACAACAGAGCCAAAGTAAAAAGCTTTCTCCTTGAAAGGGAACTTAGAGACCTCATCCATGCCAGGAGCACATGTGCTGGCTAGTAGCTTTGCCACCTTCTTCCCGTGGCTCAGCATGCCTGTTGTGTATAAAAGTCCATGGGAGCAGAGGTGTTGTTTGGTGTCTGGTGTGTGATGTGCACGGGCCTTTCTCCCTTTCCCCCTCCATCCTCCTCCCCCCTCCAGCCAATTAATTGTCACCAGCAGTTACTAAAGCACCAGCATTACTAAGTCTGGACTTCTCAGTTTTATCCCTTTTCTGGAGAGCAATGTACCACACATTCTCTAGCTTGTGGCCCAACTGAATTCACTGCCCCCCGCCCCAACCATCTTGGAGACTCAGTGACTGGCTAGCTCTCCCTAGTTTTCCAGAGGACACTGGTGGAGAACATTCTAGCTCCATCCAGAGGTCAGTGCCTATCCACTCAAAATAGCACAGAGAAAGCCCATCCGCCTGGTACTCTGGGAGCTGGAGAGGCCTCCATGGACGCCCATAAACTTGTTTTTTTTCCCCCTGGTTCATGCTTTATACCCCTGGAGATTATCTTGGTGAAGTCACTCAAGGTCAGTTACCTTAAGTGAGATTTCACTGAGAGATTTCCATGCAGGTCATTGCTGTCTTGGTTTGGGCTCATGCTGGAAAAGAGGTTTAGGAAGACATGGTTCTTCTCCTTTGCCTCTCTGTTGCTGCCACAGGGGTCAGTCAGTTGATCCAATCTCCAGCTTCTCTACTGACTAGATCTGCCATTGATGTTTCAGGCAAAAAATGACCAGCCAACTGTAATCAACAGATTCCTCCTTCCCTCCCCTTCTTCCCTTCCCTCTCTCCTTCCCTCCCTCTCTTCCTTCCTTCCCTCCCTCCCTCCTTCCTTCTTTCCTTCCTTCCTTTCTTCCCACTTTCCTTTCCTCTTTCCTTCCTCTCTTTTTTATTTTGAGGTGCTAGGGATCAAAGTCAAGAATTTTCCATACACTATAAAACAGAGCTCTAGATGAAGTCCCTATTTGGGTAGTTTCTATCAAAAATATTTCCTTGGATTTATTTATATGTATGCATTAACCCTTCCTCCCTTTCCCTATCCCTCCTTTTCTTCTTTCCTTAATCCTTAGAGGAAAGTAGAGATGAAGTTGCATCCCATGAACCTATGCCTTAAGTAAGCATATGTGCAACGTGTCAAAGAACAACACTTCGTGTGTTCTGCACCGGTGGCCACTGTGCTCTGTAACGGGACATGAGTTTACATGATAGGAGACAATTTCTGGGGTCACGAAGACCCTGGCTTTGAAGCAGTGCAGGCTTGGGGCAACACTGGGGCACTGAGGACCAAATGAACACAGTGCGTGACTCATGGCTCCTCACGGCAGAAGCTTGGAACGTAGGTACGAGTGTGTGTGTCCTCTCCTGGTGCTTTCAGCTGTGCCCTTTGAGGCTTTACTTTGGATGATCATGAAAAGGATGCCTTTAGAGAACCCAGGGAAGCCAAAGGACATCTGTGTCCTGTCTGTCCTGGCTGCTCTGGTTCTGCCTGCCCCCGGGGCACCCTTCCACCCCTCTGAGAGTCCCAGTCCTCTGATCACCTCTAACTGGGGTAGGCTTCTGAAATAGGCTGGGCCAAAGGCCTCTAGAGCCAATCAGGGAAGAGTGGCCTTGAGGGCCTCTCTCTGGGGGGTGTCTGGGTTTCAGTCACTCAGGGTCTTTAATGAGCTGGAACTTCTGCAGTTGTGGGATTCTAACATAGTCTAACCTGCCCCTCTCACAGCTGGTGGGTGAGCAAGAGTGGGGATACTGCAGATGGAGAAATTACAAATCTGCTGGGGGTGTCCAACAGCGTTTGCACCCCTGGTTGGTTGGCTGGTTGGTTGATCTATCTTCATTAGTTCTGTGTGGGAGCCAGTGTTTTATGTCGGGGCCTAGTTACCTGGGCAGGAATTGGGAGAAAAAGCATGGGACTGTTTGGGTGGGGAGCCCCCAGCCCTTCTCTCTCTCCTACTCTTTGTCTTAATCATTTGCTTCTGTTTCTTTCTGGTTCTTGTTAACCCTGGGCTTTATTTTTTTTCTTCTTCCAGCTCCTCCCTCCTTCAACTTTGAAGGATGGAAACTACCTTCAGCCACAGAAGGGCAAGGTGGGGGCTGGAGAGGGCTGGGTGTGTGTGTTACCTAATGGCTCACCAGTTTGTAGAAAGGAAGAGCTTTAGAATGTCTGGGGGAACTTAACATTTCTGATAGATTCTGCAGTCATTTCAGTTTAAGGCTTGTCATTGATTTTTTTTAAAACTCCCCTTCCTTCCTTCCTTCCTCCCTTCCTTCCTTCCTTCCTTCCTTCCTTCCTTCCTTTCTTCCTTCCTTCCTTCCTTCCTCCCTTCCTCCCTCCCTCACTCCCCTTCTTTCCTTCCTTCCTTCCTTCCTTCCTT